>NW_027175583.1:0-108413 GCF_028021215.1 Eschrichtius robustus
TGATTAGTTCCTTCTTTAATTCAGAAGTCTCTACTTGTCTAAGAAACCTCGCTCCATTTATACCATGTAAAATCCTTATGGAAACAACAATAACAAAAAACAAACAACTTGATTAAAAATGGACAAAGGACTTGAATAGGTATATCTCCCCCCAAAGATGTACAGATGGCCAATAAGCACGTGAAAAGATGCTCAACGTCATTAATTATTAGCAAAATGCAAATCTAAACCACACCTCACACCCATTCAGGTGTTTAAAAAATACCCCCAGAAAACAAAAATAACAAGTGTTGGTGAGGATGTGGAGACATTGGAACACTTGTGCATTGGTTGGATAATAGTTCTGCTGGTCGGGGCCAGGCTTGGCTGGGCAGAGCTGGACTCACTCAGTTGCAGTCAGCGGGCGGGTCAGCTAGGGGTTGGCCTTTCTAGGATGGCCTCAGCTGGGATGGCTAGTGTCTGCTCCACCTGGACTCTCATCCTTGAGAAAATTAGCCCAGGCTTGTTCTCATGGTACAGCACAGGTCTGTCATACAAGAGAGCAAGTGGAAATGCACAGAAGCTTTTCAAGTCTCTGCTTGTATCTCATTTGCCAATATCCCACTGGCTAAAGCGAGTCACATGGCTGAGTTCAGATTCGGAGTGGGAGGGGTCTACAGAGTTAGAGGGCAAAGGGCAAGGCTATAGAGAGGCCATTAACTGGGGGCACTAATGCAGTTAATCTACTCTAGAATGCTTAGGGAAAGTCTGAGAATCTGCATATTCAACGAGCATCCCAAAGTGATTCTTATACAGGCGATTCATGAATAACATTTTCAGAAATATTAGTCTGGTGTCTCTTGGCACCAAGATTGGAACTGTGATCATGAAAGGTTCAGAAACCTGGGGGTTGTGAGTCGGGGAGCAAATATCCTCTTCTTCAGCTCTAGCTCATGATTCAGGCCGCTTGGTCTCTTGAGGGCAGAGGCTTAAACTAAAGCTATATCTGTGTTTCAGACCAGCTCATATAGTCATTTACTTCTTTACAAAGAACAATGCAGTTGGAGTAAAGCTGATAAGGTGTTATTTTTCAGTGTAAGTCAGGAAGGCATGGTTGGTTTGTTTTGTGTTGCTCTTTATTAATATGTAATTTCTATCCCAGGGAAGCTCATAGTAATGGAAATGAAGCATCGAGGTGGTTTATGGGGCGTGTGATAGGATCATAAAGTGGAGACTGTTGCTTGGACAAGACCTTTCTTAGAATAGTAATCCATGCAAGGAGAACATGAACATGAACAGGAAATAAAAGAAACCAGGAAGAAACTCCACAGGGACTTCCCTGGTGGTCCAGGGGTTAGGACTCGGTGCTTCCGCTGCAGAGGAGCCCGGGTTCAATCCCTGGTTGGGGAACTAAGATCCCACGTGGTGCATGGCCAAAAAAAAAAAAAAAAAAAGAGAGAGGGAGAGAAAGAAAACTCCATTTCTTTAGCCAGTTGTGTGAGGATTTTGTTCCTCAGACACTTAGTCAAAATGTGGGATTAGAGATATGCTTTAAGATGTCTGCCCCCGATGCGGGTCATGCGCAAGCGCAGTAGAGGCAGGAACCATGATATTGTGGGATCCAGGCACCAGCCATAGTGCCTGCCACAGAGTGAGTGCTGAAAACACTTTCGTTGAATGAATGTCTGCAGATTTCTCGGATCCATTCTCACAGATTTTTTAAAAAAATAAATGTATTTATTTATTTATTTTTGGCCGTGCTGGGTCTTCGTTTCTGTGCGAGGGCTTTCTCCAGTTGCGGCAAGCGGGGGCCACTCTTCATCGCGGTGCGCGGGCCTCTCACCATCGCGGCCTCTCTTGTTGCGGAGCACAGGCTCCAGACGCGCAGGCTCAGCAGTTGCGGCTCACGGGCCTAGTCGCTCCGCGGCATGTGGGATCTTCCCAGACCAGGGCTCGAACCCGTGTCCCCTGCATTAGCAGGCAGATTCTCAACCACTGCGCCACCGGGGAAGCCCCCCAGATTTTTTTTAATAGATCTTTATTGGGTTTTTTTTTACCTTGTTATTTATGTATTTATTTATTAACATCTTTATTGGAGTATAATTGCTTTACAACGGTGTGTTAGTTTCTGCGGTATAACAAAGTGAATCAGCTATAGATATACATATATCCCCATATCTCTTCCCTCTTGCATCTCCCTCCCTCCCACCCTCCCTATCCCACCCCTCTGGGTGGTCACAAAGCACCGAGCTGATCTCCCCGTGCTATGCGGCTGCTTCCCACTAGCTATCTGTTTTACATTTGGGGGTGTATGTATGTCCATGCCACTCTCTCACTTCGTCCCAGCTTACCCGTCCCCCTCCCCGTGTCCTCAAGTCCATTCTCTACATCTGTGTCTGTATTCCTGTCCTGCCCCTAGGTTCTTCAGAACCATTTTCTTTTTTTTTTTTTTTTTAGATTCCATATATATTTGTTAGCATACGGTATTTGTTTTTCTCTTTCTGACTTACTTCACTCTGTATGACAGACTCTAGGTCCATCCACCTCACTACAAATAACTCGAGACACATGAAAAGATGCTCAACATCACTAATTATTAGAAAAATGCAAATCAAAACTACAGTGAGGTGTCACCTCACACCGGTCAGAATGGCCATCATCAAAAAGTCTACAAACAGTAAATGCTGGAGAGGGTGTGGAGAAAAGGCAACCCTCTTGCACTGTTGGTGGGAATGTAAATTGATACAGCCGCTATGGAGAACAGTATGGAGGTTCCTTAAAAAACTACAAATAGAGCTACCCTACGACCCAGCAATCCCACTCCTGGGCATATACCCTGAGAAAAACCATCGTTCAAAAAGAGTCATGTACCACAATGTTCATTGCAGCACTTTTTACAATAGCCAGGACATGGACGCAACCTAAGTGTCCACTCTCAGAGATTTTGATTGAGTAGAATAAAGAGTGTTCCTTAACACTGTAGTCCCGAAGCCATGCGAATCGGCATCACCTACTTACAGAGTTTGTTTAAAATCTGTTGCCTGGGTCCCACCTTCCACTTGCTGCGTTTGGTGCATGAGAAACCCTCCTTTACACATTTGAAATCCGTGAATCGATGTCACTGCCACTCATGCAGTCTCGTCCAGCGGTAGTGTGTGCGTCTCATTGGCTACCCTGGCCCCTGCTGAGAGACCACTAGAGGGAAGGCGGTGGTCCAGTGCTGATCTGACAAACCACCGCCCGCCAGCTCTCTTCACATGGAACTGAGGGTGTTCATTTAGCGTCTCTTAGCCATTTAGCTTCAATTTCCTTGTGTTTGCCATTTTTTGGACTCTTCCCCTGGGGAGCCAGAGTTTAAACTCACACCCTGTTGTCATCTTCTTTATTCTAGGGCATAGGAGGTGGCTCTCCACCCCCAAAGCAATCATAGAGTCCTGGAGTTCTGAGCTGTGAAGTATCAGTTGCTTCCAAAAGGCTTTCTTTCCCCAGTGTCTTCGACAATGTCAACTTTCCAAGAGCTGGGATTTGGAAGGAAGTCGAGCAGTGAGCCCTGGGGAGTGAACTGGCCCGGTGGTGCCCTCCCAGGCATTACCTGGGCCTGTAGGGTGAGGAACTGCAGAGTTTCAAGATAAAATCCCCTTTGCCCCATAGCCTCCAGCTACAGGAAACACTTACATCACAGGCACAGTTTTACATGGCAAAACAAATGGGATACTTTCTTCCCCGTCTGGAAGAAAGGTATGTTAATTTAAGTGTGGAGCATGACATTTGGAAATATGAAACGAGGTTTCTGGGGAGTCGTTGGGGGTTTGGGTGGAACAGCTCCCTTTTTGTGTGTCTCATTTTTTTGTTGTCCATCCTGTGTCTTATTCAGATGATAACTTTAATGCACCCGTCTGATCTTCTGGAGCACAGATTCAGGGAAAGCCATCTTCTGAGCAGCTCCACAGGGTAAGATTTGCAGACAGGTGGGGAAGGGCTGTGAGGACACCTCTGGAATGCAAGTGAGTGCGCCAAGCCAGCCAAGCTTGAAGTGTCTTGTGGGCTGGGGATCCTCAAGTGCAGTTGCGTAAGAGGATTCAGGAACTTTCCTACTGGGAGCAAATGGCCAGACACCGATGCTGAGATTCTCCCAGCCCCCTTGAGGGAGTGCAAACAGAAGCCCTCTCCTGTCACGACATTACCTTCCCATGAGCCTTGTAGCGCGAGTGCTGCTTTGCTCTGATGCCCGGAACCCTCTGCCTTCAGTCGCTTTCTTAGCGTCCTTTCGCCTTGCTTGTACTTCAGCCCAAACCATATGCCGCATGACTTTCCTATTCCCTGTGCTCTTGCTCCTCACGGCAAAGAATCTATCAGCTGTTTCTTGAATCGCTTCTAGTCTTTTAAGGTGTTAACATTTTCCGTGTTGCCACATTCAGCAATTTTGCCCGCTGTGACGTGAGCTCGATAAAGAGCTACAGAAACTTGAGTCAAGAGAGAAGCCAGTGACACTGTCCACTCCCTCCTCCCCGTCGCCCACCCTGCCGACAGTCATCTCCATCCAGCTCTGCCCATCTGGCCCCTTTTCTTTTTAGGTTACCTTTATTGTTTTATCTCAGTCAGCTATGAAAAACATCAAGCACTTAAAGTACTTGCTGAGGGCTTCCCTGGTGGCACAGTGGTTGAGAATCTGCCTGCCAGTGCAGGGGACACGGGTTCGAGCCCTGGCCCGGGAAGATCCCACATGCCGCGGAGCAACTGGGCCCGTGAGCCACAACTACTGGGCCTGCGCGTCCGGAGCCTGTGCTCCGCAACAAGAGAGGCCGCGACGGTGAGAGGCCCGCGCACCGCGGTGAAGAGTGGCCCCCGCTCGCCGCAACTAGAGAAAGCCCTCGCACAGAAACGAAGACCCAACACAGCCATAAATAAATAAATAAATAAATAAATAAATAAATAAAATACTTGTTGAAAACTCAAGGAAAATCAAGTTTCAACACCTTAGATTTTAATTGAATCGTGGCTGCCTTAGGTCCGCTCGTTCACGTGCTTGAGAGTATTGTCATTTGCAGCCGTTGTATTCACATCGTCCTGATACAGGATTTCATATTACTGGCGCGGTCCAACGAGAGTAGACCTGGCAGTCCCGTTCTGTACAAAGTGTGGTAGCAGTAAGGAGCGTGGGTCTTAGAGTCAGTCCGATGTGGTTCCAATCCTGACTCTTCTACATGGTAACCCCAGCCTTGGGCAAGTCAGTTTCACCTTCCTTATGTCTCAGTTTCCTCATGTGCAAAATGAGGACGCTAGTCCCAACCTCACAGGTTGGCTGTAAGGATTACACGAGAAACTTCCTTTAACTAGCTTTTAGCACAATCCTTGGCACCTATCATGGGTGCAGATGTCATCATAATTATTGTTACTTCCTTACCCCCCTCAGGTAGGAATAGTACAGGCTGCTACACATTGTTCCTCCAGGACAGGGCTTAGCAAACCATGACCCAAAGGCCAAATCCAGTTTGCCTGTGAGCTAACAATGATTTTTACGTTTGTAGTTGGTTGCAAAAAGATTAAAAGAAGAGTGCTATTTTGTGGCATGGCGAAATGAAAATGAAATTCAAATTTCAGTGTCCATAAATAAACGTTTGTTGGAACACAGCCATGCTCATGCATTTACGTATGGTCTCGGTCTACTTCCACTCTACAACGGCGGAGTTCAGCAGTTGCACCAGAGATCTTATGGCCTGGAAAGTTCAAGTATTTCCTATCATGCCAATCCCTGCTCTAGGTCATTTAGCAGTCTGGAAGATCACAGGGATGGATAGTTTGGGAATTGCTTGCAGATTATCACTGCTCATATCCCTAAACTCTTGTCTGTGTGTGTCTTTGTTGTGCAGAGTGATTCATAAGGGAAGAAATAATACAAGTCCGTGTAGGACAAATGAGATGAAGCTCTTGTGGCATTTTAGCTAAGGGTTCACTCTGTGCCTTGGAGGGATTAGGAAGAATTTAAGAGTAGTGGCCGAATTGGTTAGATGAGTGTATAGGTCCTTTTGTTTTTCTTTCTCCACCCGAACCTTCTCTGCCAAGGGGGAGAGGATGGATGATTAGCTTCTCTTTGTAAAATGGATTGAATTGCTCTTATTAGGTGTGCCGGCATTCTGAGGAGTTAGTTCTAAATGTGACAGGCCGAGGCAACGTCTCGTCTCAGCACGTGTCACCTAACACCCTGTTCTCCCTAAAAAGGCAATTTTCGTAGAGAAATGTAAAGCCTCAGAATATCCAGGTTGGAAGGAGCCTTGGAGATCTACAGGGATGATATTCGTATTAATATCCCTTTGCTGATAGAGATACAATATCCCGTGGGAAGGCAAAATATTGTGTAATGAATAAGTCCTAGTCCATTGAGTGTGTTCAACTAGGATGGCCTTCAATAGGTGTTTGTGTACTGGAGCTAATTTTAATACCTGCACGATATTACATTTCATATGCTTTACAAAATTTGCAATCGTCGAGACACACAAACGTAATACCCGGTTTGGAATGATAGGGGGAAGGGTAGGAACGTTTACAGTTCAGGAGATGGAAACTCTTGAGCTCTGCTCCCCAAGTCCATCCTCTGGCCGGCCTTAATGCAATGGCTTCTCAGGAGGGATGAGGTATGTATGGGGCCAGGGAAGAGGTGGGTGAGATCTGGAGGGCTGGTCTCTGAGGGGAAAGGTGTGTATTTAGCTGAGCTGTGCGGACATAGCAATCTGGGTCTCTCTGTCGGCCAGGAGTCCTAGGCTGTGAAGCTGCATGTGGGAGGGGTGAGAGACTGGCCTGCCCCAAGGGGAAGGAGGAAAGCAGGGAGGCTGGGGAAGAGGAGCTCTGGGACCAGATCTTGCTGAGAGGATCTCAGAACCTCCAACCCCTCCCCTGCTCTTGATTCCTTCACCTTACGGGACTGGTGTTAGGGGAGATGTACTGTTTAATATTTGATTCTCCCCTGGTGCGCCCCATGGTTCTGTGTACAACCAACAAGCCAAGCTGACAAAGACCAGCGAAGGCCAAAGGTGGCCCCGTGTGTATAGAGCTGACCCTCCAAGTTCATCAGATACATCATCTACCAAACAGTCTTACCTTACACCCTGAAGTTTCCTTCTTTGTAGGGCTGGGCCTGGCCCCTTTTGCCCTCTAGCCCTCCTTCCCTTCATACTGTCCCCCGGGAACCACACTGAGCATCTGTGGATAGTGACGACCGGTAGCTATATACACCAGCATTTCCCCTTTGTACGCTGTACTGGTGTAGACTTCCATCTTGATGAGGTTTGGATACAGGGTGGAAATCTGGCCATTTCAATAAGCTGCTTTAAAGAGGGATCAATTTGAATGCCCAAACTACCACTCCAGTAGGACGACAGAGCCCATGACTCTGTCTTGTGACTGGATTTTTTAAAAAAGCTTTATTGGACTATAGTTGGTTTACAATGTTGTGTTACTTTCTACTGTATGGCAAAGTGAGTCAGTTATACGTATACACGTATCCACTCTTGTTTAGATTCTTTTCCCATATAGGCCATGACAGAGTATGGAGTAGAGTTCCGTGTGCTATACAGTAGGTCTCCATTAGTTATCTGTTTTATAGATAGTCGTGTGTATACAGTGACTGGATTAAGCAGGAGAACAGCAGTGGGCACGGCTAGAGGTGTTGACACCGTGCAGTGTAATGACTCGTGGGCTTCAGCCTCTTCCCCTAGAATAAGGCCAAGAAGGACCCTTCGACGTCCAGCCTTTGGTGCATGTGTTTTCCTGTATCTGTGCCTCTTCTGAGCGGTGGCTTGTACGATGGACGACATGGGGCAATGGTGACACTGTCGCTGCGCTGGAACGTTGGTAACTCCCGCAGAATCGTTCAGCCTCCTAAGCTCAGGGAAGAAGCCTGAGCAAGGAAGCCATATGTCAACAGTCCTTCTGCCATATTTCTTGGCTGGAGTCATACTTTTATGAAGGCATAGGCTTAAAGGTGTAAATAAAGCCAATTATTTGAGCTTGCCATTGATTTTCATGTATAAATTATCAATGTAGTTTTGATTTAACGACAGAAGTAGCAGCCTGGAGTTTTATGCCCTGCCATGGCGGTTATGCAGTTGCCAACGTGAGCTTTCTGCTCTTAGGCTGTCTCTTTGTACAGGGAAGCAGGTGTTAAAGTTATGCCTGCTGATTCAGAGGAGCTACCTTTTTTTTGAGTGCTTACTAATATGCCAGGCGTCGTCAAAGTGTCTACAAACGTTATCTCATTTAATACCACCGGTAATTCTAGGAGGTAGATTACTGTTTTTATACGCAAGTTACAGGTGGGTAAACTGAGGCTCGGGGAGTCGCCTGTCCAGAATTCTTGAAATTCTAAGGCAAATCTGCCTGACTTCCAGTCCCAGCTCTTTGCACCATGTTTGTGAACTTCTGCAGGACGCTGCTCTGGGAGGGGTGTCCGTTAAGCAGTGTCTTAACGACTTGGCAGAGATAGAAACCCGGAGTTTTGGAACGGAAAACTAGGAAAGCAGGTAAAAGGGAGCACTTTCCTGGGAGACTAGGAAAACCTCAGAGGAAGTTCTAGCCAGATAGGGGCCGATGAAGGGAAGACTAGGCGGAGAAGCTGGCCACTTAGCTAACCAAGTCGAGACAGCTTCGGGCCTAGTAGGAACTGAGCAGAATGTTTAAAACTGGGCAGGGGTGGCCATGGGCCTGTCCAGGCTTCCTCTGAATGTCCCTTCCCCCCCCCCCCCCCCCCGCTTCCTTTTCAAGGCCACAGTCAAGGAGCGACGGTGCACAAGGCCACACGGCCACGTTCCTGAGGAAGGAGGGAATGGGGGCGGGGAGAATAGGCTCATTATTGGGGCAGCATCCTCTAGGGAGACTCCAAACTTGGCGTGATGACTGTAGCGGCAGGAGAGCTTGCAGCCCCCTTCTCTGCTCGGGTTGACCTCCCCGTTCTGACCAGGTCCTCTTCAGTGCTACTTCTGGTCATTGTATGGTAGATCTGAAGCCACTCTTCCTTGGGTGTCTGAGACCGGAAAAATCACAGCGTCTCTCGTTGAGCGTGTTTGTGCACAGACCACTCGGTGCAGAGGCGAAGGTGCACTCCTGGCACCCCGCTGTTCCCCTGGTCTTCAGTGAGTTTTCACCTATTATCAGCTGTCCTTGGAAACATTAGTTAGCGTCCGAGAAGTTGAGCAAGAAGTCTTCTTCTAGAGGGAGCAGCTGGTCTGCTCTGTTTTTCGAACCTCCAAGTTGATTTTGGAATGAAGGTTTGTTTTCCCAGGAAAGTGTCACTACTTTACAGTCTCCCCCTCGTCTGTGAAACTCAAGAGGAGGCAGGCAGCCTTGCCGCAGGAGCGGACCACAGACTGTGAGGGCAGAGACGAGAGGCACCTGGTTCTCCCTTCAAATCAAAGCCAACTACAAAGGTAGTGTGACACACACCTATTGAGATATGTTACCAGCATTGCGCTGCCCGGTCTTTAGGCAAAAGCAATAGGCAGACTACATAAACGACTGTCATTAGTTTTACGTGTCCGAGGTTTCGTTCTTCTCCTGGGTTAGGTTTTAAACTAGCTGGAGTAGCACCATGATAGCTTTCTCTAGCACCGTGTCCGGCCTCACTTGTCCTTGTCACCGGCCTTTCACACACAAACCCCATTAAAGAGTAGATTTCTCTAATTACATGTTATGCAGGTGTTTTGTGTTGCAAACAATGTTTGATTGTATTCATTCAAACAGGTTGCAATTAAAATCTATAAATCCTTTAAGCCTTTATAAAAGTTCCGCCATCCACCTTACAGCTTAGCATTAATATTTCCTCTGGAGAGGAAAAACATCTCATCCTGTATTTCTCTGAGGTACCATTTTTTGTTATCAATAAAAACAAAAGACACATGTTTCATTGGATCCCTTAGGTATCGATTAAAAAAAAGATTTGGCTTCCTTGCTTGCCAGGATGGTTCCATAGAGCATCTCAGAACTACCCTTTCCCCCACATCCTTTGAGGATGCACCCAGTTTAATGTTTTCCTTCCAACTACCATGTGATGAGGTTAACAAGTGCTACCCACTTGAGTGCAGGCAGCAGAAGTTCTCTGGGAGGACAGAGGTCTGCTGCACGCAAGGGACCCGAGAGAAGGCCACCTCAAGTTCTATTCCCGTGTTGGGCCAAGGGAGGAAGGAAACAGAGAGCAGCCACTTGACACTGAAATCCTGCTGACCTGGGGTGCGGGGGCGGGGGGCGGGGGCGGGGGCGGTCCAAGCAGTTGGAAGTTAACTGTCTAATCCATCAGAGGACAATCCTAACAGGTCCCCTTTCTAAATCAAAACAGTTAATATTCCTTCCCATACTTTATCTCATAATCAATATTCAATTTTCAAGGCAGTGAAACTAATCAAATCATATAAAATGGATCTAGCACAAGAGGAGGGAGGTAGGTAGAAGGAGTAAGCTGCAAAGGGGGCTGAATGAGAAAAATAGGAGAATGTTTGTAACTATAAGATGTCCTTCCTGTGGATTAACTTCTACGGGAAACCTGAGCTAAGCTCTGTGGCATGGGGCTAATGGGTTTGTCCCTTGAAACACCAGGATCAGGAGGCAGGAACAATACGCAGAAACCAACCAAATTCTTGCGGCCCTTCTCTCTGTGGTACTGGAGTGTTTCCAGTGATGAGACTGGGCATGTAATTCCTCTGGAGCCCATAGTTGCAGACCGTGGTAGGACGGGGTTCTCCTGCACTCCAAGGCAGGCTGTGCGCTTGAGGTAGGCACGTGGGGCAGCAGTCAGCATAGGGGATGGTGGGAGTGAGATGCTCTGGACCACGATTCTGGCATCTAGACTCTTGAGAATTGGTTCTCTCACACCCCACCTTACCTTATCTTTACTGTACCCTTCCATTACAGCCTTTGCCAGCAGCTAAGGAGATCAGCATGTCCTGTAAGGCCTTGCCAAGAGAAGGAGAATAATATAGTTTAGATTTACTGAGAACTTTTGAGATGCACTAGGCATCTCACACGTGGTATCTCATTCAGTCCTTTCCATAATCCTACGTTATCCTCACATTACAGACGAAGGAAGTGATGCTCACAGAGGGGTTATCCTGTCATTCATACAAAAGCAGTCAGTGGCAGAAGCACACTCAACAGCTCAAAAATGAAAGAGGGCACAGTATTTCACATGGAGATTGACACTGACTTTGTTGGGGATGAAATAAAGTGACCCAGGTATCAAAGTTTAGGAGCTTACATGGGATGGCACTGTCCTACTCCCTAGCACTTCACCTTTCTAGTTAGTGTCTAATTTGAAATAGTTCCAATCAGATAGACATTTCCAGAAACATCTGTAATTATCCCAAGTCCTATCCACCAGTTTCTCTGAAGGGGCTTTCAAGGCCTAGAAACTCACCTCTTATTAAGGGTGCTGGTCTGCCTCTTAAAGGTTCTTCCCTTGGCTATAGTTGACCATTCACCACAAAGAACCAAGATGGTGCCTTACTTTTCTGATGGGCCACTAGAAATTGTCAAAAGATCGTTAGGCTCAAGGACATAAATTGCTCATAATCCAGTACCCGGGGGAATGGGCTTGCAAGGACTTCGTAAAATGGAATGATGCTACTCGAGTAATTGATTTAACAAACATTTACTGAATACTTATTCTGGGTCAGGCCCCTTGCTGGGTTCTGGGGACACAAAGATGAAGGAATTCCCATCCTTGGGAAATCCAGGGGAGAAAAGAAGTAAACAGATAATTATAAAACCCTTGGATAAGTACTACCGTGAAGACATGCAACGCTTTTTGCTGGGTGCTTTGGGAGTGTGGGCACTTGTGACTTCGTGGCTGGATGGTGGCAGCTCAATTAGAAGATCTGGAGGCCTGTCCACACTAGACTTGACATCAGCCTCAAGCCAAACACTTGTCTTCTCAAATGATTTTATTTTAACAAAATCAATTTTTTATTATGCTAACTCAAATGATATATTCTGTAGAGGTTTACTGAACCATTTTTTTTTTTTCCCCTTTAAAATAACTCATAACTATATGTTTTGACACGCTTCAGGGGATACATTTATAAAGCAGCACAGATAGGACAGTGCTGGGATACATCAGTGTGCTGTGAAGCCTGAATCAGTAACACACAATCAACTGCACCTTAAAAAGCATAAAGGAAAGCAAAATGCTAAAAATCCTTAGGTACAAAGAGGCAGCGTGGCAGAGGGAACGGTGACTTGCAGACCGGAAGTCCAGGGTCCCTGCTGACTCTTCTGCTGAGTGCCCCTAGGAGGTCCCTGTGCCTCTCCGGACCTCAGTTTGCTGGTGGGCAGAATGGGTGGTGGATGAGAATCTCAAGCCCTACATTCCTTTACGAGTTGCGAAAATCCTGGACATCTCTGACAGCTTCCTGGTGAGGTGGCAACCCTTTTGCTTCCTTCCTTGCATGGACCCCTGCTTCTCCTAATGTGCACACGTGTGTACATATGTGCACACACGTGTACATACTACACCACCAAGCCAGAGAGAAAGAACTGGACTCAAACTCCTATTTTCACTCGAGTCTGAAAATGGCAGCTATACTTTTACACAGTCCAGTATTAAACGGAGTTCCATTTTCTTTGTCAAGTTCCAGACAGAAGAAAGAGCCCAGAATTCCAGTAGTGATGGGGTTCTTGGCAAGCCCTTTTTACAGGGTGGTAAGGTAATCAGTCTGCAGTTCGGCAGTCTGAAGGCCTCAGTTTTCATCTGACTTGGAAAAATACCAGGGGCTTGGGATCACGGCTTCCAGCCACATGACTTTGCTTTAAGGTTAATATACATTTTTTCCATCAGTTACGTTGTGCTCTTCGTCCACCAAGTACCCACTGCAATCAAGGAGAAAGGACATGACAGATTAAACGAATCTATGTGTGTTTTCAGCATTGGTGGGCTACAGGCTTCTTGGACTTGGAATTACTTGTATTTATTTGAATTCAGCCCAATACCCTCCATCAGGATGCATTTGCCTTCCCAGAAGCCACTTGTCAGGGAGCAGCAGGTGGGCTAATCAGGGAGTACTAAAGTTTTCTGGCTCAAAGAACATAAGGCAGTTTATTTACAGATCTAACCATTCATCTCTGCCCTACATTTCCCTTTCCTTTCTATGATTTTAGCACTTTGGGTTTACAGTAAGCTCTCAGTTCCTTAATGTAGACCGAAAAATAATAAGAAAGTGTACAAAAAAAACCCCAAAGTTAGCAGAAGGAAAGAAATCATAAAGATCGGATCAGAAATAAATGAAAAAGAAATGAAGGAAACGATAGGAAAGATCAATAAAACTAAAAGCTGGTTCTTTGAGAAGATAAACGTAATTGATAAACCATTAGCCAGACTCATCAAGAAAAAAAGGAATAAGACTCAAATCAACAGAATTAGAAATGAGAAAGGAGAAGTAAGAACCGACACTGCAGAAATACAAAGGATCATGAGCGATTACTACAAGCAACTATATGCCAATAAAGTGGACACCCTGGAAGAAATGGACAAACTCCTCTTAGAAATGCACAACCTTCCGAGACTGAACCAGGAAGAAATAGAAAATATGAACAGACCAGTCACAAGCACTGATATTGAAACTGTGATTAAAAATCTTCCAACAAACAAAAGCCCAGGACCAGATGGCTTCACAGGCGAATTCTATCAAACGTTTAGAGAAGAGCTGACACCTATCCTTCTCAAACTCTTCCAAAATATAGCAGAGGGAGGAACACTCCCAAACTCATTCTATGAGGCCACCATCACCCTGATACCCAAACCAGACAAAGGTGTCACAAAGAAAGAAAACTACAGGCCGATATCACTGGTGAACATAGATGCAAAAGTCCTCAACAAAACACTAGCAAACAGAACCCAACAGCACATTAAAAGGATCATACACCATGATCAAGTGGGGTTTATCCCAGGAATGCAAGGATTCTCCAATATACGCAAATCAGTCAATGTGATACACCGTATTAACAAACTGAAGGAGGAAAACCATAGGATCATCTCAATAGATGCAGAGAAAGCTTTCGACAAAATTCAACACCCATTTATGATAAAAACCCTCCAGAAAGCAGGCATAGAGGGAAGTTTCCTCAACATAATAAAGGCCATAGATGGCAAACCCACAGCCAACATCGTCCTCAGTGGTGAAAAACTGAAACCATTTCCACTAAGATCAGGAACAAGACACGGTTGCCCACTCGCACCACTCTTATTCAACATAGTTTTGGAAGTTTTAGCCACAGCAATCAGAGAAGAAAAAGAAGTAAAAGGAATCCAAATCGGAAAAGAAAAAGTAAAGCTGTCACTGTTTGTAGATGACATGATGGTATACATAGAGAATCCTAAAGATGCTACCAGAAAACTACTAGAGCTAATCAGTGAATTTGGTAAAGTAGCAGGATGCAAGATTAATGCACAGAAATCTCTTGCATTCCTATACACTAATGATGAAAAATCTGAAAGTGAAATTAAGAAAACACTCCCATTTACCATTGCAACAAAAAGAATAAAATATCTAGGGATAAACCTACCTAAGGAGACAAAAGACCTGTATGCAGAAAATTATAAGACACTGATGAAAGAAATTAAAGATGATACAAATAGATGGAGAGATATACCATGTTCTTGGACTGGAAGAATCAACATTGTGAAAATGACTCTACTACCCAAAGCAATCTACAGATTCAAAGCAATCCCTATCAAACTACCACTGGCATTTTTCACAGAACTAGAACAAAAAGTTCACAACTTGTGTGGAAACACAGAAGACCCCGAATAGCCAAAGCGATCTTGAGAAAGGAAAACGGAGCTGGAGGAATCAGGCTCCCTGACTTCAGACTGTACTACAAAGCTATAGTAATCAGGACAGTATGGTACTGGCACAAAAACAGAAATATAGATCAATGGAACAAGATAGGAAGCCCGGAGATAAACCCACGCACCAATGGTCAACTAATCTATGACAAAGGAGGCAAGGGTATACAATGGAGAAAAGACAGCCTCTTCAATAAGTGGTGCTGGGAAAACTGGACAGCTACATGTAAAAGAATGGAATTAGAACACTCCCTTACACCATACACAAAAATAAACTCAAAATGGATTAAAGACCTAAACGTAAGGCCAGACACTATCAAATTCTTAGAGGAAAACATAGGCAGAACACTCTATGACATAAATCACAGCAAGATCCTTTTTGACCCACCTCCTAGAGAAATGGAAATAAAAACAAAAACAAACAAATGGGGCCTAATGAAATGTAAAAGCTTTTGCACAGCAAAGGAAACCATAAACAAGATGAAAAGACAACCCTCAGAATGGGAGAAAATATTTGCAAATGTAGCAACTGACAAAGGATTAATCTCCAAAATATACAAGCAGCTCGTGCAGCTCAATATCAAAAAAACAAACAACCCAATCCCAAAATGGGCAGAAGACCTAAATAGACATTTCTCCAAAGAGGATATACAGATTGCCAACAAACACATGAAAGAATGCTCAACATCACTAATCATTAGAGAAATGCAAATCAAAACTACAATGAGATATCACCTCACACCGGTCAGAATGGCCATCGTCAAAAAATCTACAAACAATAAATGCTGGAAAGGGTGTGGAGAAAAGGGAACCCTCTTGCACGGTTGGTGGGAATGTAAATTGATACAGCCACTATGGAGAACAGTATGGAGGTTCCTTAAAAAACTAAATATAGAACTACCAGCAATCCCACTGCTGGGCATATACCCTGAGAAAACCATAATTCAAAAAGAGTCATGTACCAAAATGTTCATTGCAGCTCTATGTACAATGGCCAGGACATGGAAGCAACCTAAGTGTCCATCGACAGATGAATGGGTAAAGAAGATGTGGCACATACATACAATGGAATATTACTCAGCGATAAAGAGAAACGAAATTGAGTTATTTGTAGTGAGGTGGATGGACCTAGAGTCTGTCATACAGAGTGAAGTAAGTCAGAAAGAGAAAAACAAATACCTCATGCTAACACATATATATGGAATCTAAAAAGAAAAAAAAAAAAAAAGGTCATGAAGAACCTAGGGGCAAGACGGGAATAAAGTTGCAGACCTATTAGAGAATGGACTTGAGGATACGGGAAGGGGGAAGGGTAAGCTGGGACGAAGTGAGAGAGTGGCATGCACATATATACACTGCCAAACGTAAAATAGCTAGCTAGTGGGAAGCAGCCGCATAGCACAGGGAGATCAGCTGGGTGCTTTGTGACCACCTAGAGGGGTGGGATAGGGAGGGTGGGAGGGAGGGAGACGCAAGAGGGAAGAGATATGGGGATATATGTATATGTATAACTGATTCACTTTGTTATACAGCAGAAACTAACACACCATTGTAAAGCAATTATACTCTAATGAAGATGTTAAAAAATAAAAAAAAGCAAGTGTGGCAGAGATTCACCCCCCCCCCCCACACACACACTGAAAATGTAGGAGGTAACTGACTCCAAAGCATCCTTGCCTCTCTTGTCCCTTCCGGGGAACTGGACGGCTCTGTTGCCTTTGTTCCATGGGTTCGGCTGTATCTGGAGATTTATTTCAAAGCCACACTGCTGTTCAATCTTGAGCATTGCATTTTATGGGATGGGCACTGAAAGGACAAAGAAAGTTCTTCAGAAACCGCTCCCATTAAATTTACCAACCCATGTGTGATTGCCACTTTCAACACAATCAGGGCACAGCCATTCCCTTTTTATTGAAAATATACGGTGGGTATTTGGAGCTAACCCTAGGCCAGACCCAGTCGTGGTGCCATCAAGCAGAGCAGGAATTAAAAAGGGGAAAATTGTATCCAGGTGGCAGAAGGAATTCAGTAGGTGGGATGTGGAATATTTATTGTTAACGAGCTTTCATAAGGAGAACAGAATCAAGTTAGATGCGATTTGCAGGTCCGTAGGAAGGCAATATCTGCCTATAAAGGGGAAACTTGGAGAGGATTCTCAGTACGTATGTACGTCTCCCTTGACCCAAACCATCCTTCTGCCCCCCTTCCCCTGAACATGCTTAATAAATATGATTAAGCTTTGAGAATTTATTAAAAATAATATCTGCCAGTGGTCAGTGAGTGCTACATGCCAGGCACCTTGATAAAAGTTTTATTCACATTTTCTTGTGTCATCTTTGCAAGGATCCTGCGAGGTGGAGGTTATTATCCCCACGTTACAGATGAGAAAACTGAGGCTCAGACGTTGAACCAACCGGATCTGCCTAAGCAGTCCTGGGAATGGAAGCATGTGGGTCTCTCTCCCAGGGAGGTTTCCAGACAACCCACATTACTTTAGCCCCCAGTACTGTAGTCAAGGAGAGGGAAGAAGGCAAGGGGTGGCTTTGAAGCACCTGCCAAATGGCATCATCACCATCTCCTTCCCTCCCAGTGTCAGTGGAGCGGAGGGAAGGTGTGGGTCCCAGCCAGAAAGGGGAGGAGAGGGGAAAAAGCTGAAAACAGATTTATATGTCTCCCAGTGGAACTACCTTTCCCTTTGTCCCCCTAGGAATTCCACCACCTGCAGGTTTTCAGGGACCATCAAACTGAGACTTCAGTCCTGGGCAGTGGAAGGGGGCTAGGTGTCAGAAGATACGACATTAAGGCCAGCTTTACCAATAGTGAGGCATGTGACTGTGGACAGATCGCTTAACGACATCTTTCGCATCTGTACAGTGAACATCATAATCCTTTCCCATTGTGTATTACTCAATCATTGTAAAGATTAAATGAGATTATGTGAAAGTATTCTAGAAGCCTGAAGCGCCACATAAATATAAGTGATTATGAGAAATTTAAGAGAGGGTAGTCATGTAACTGACATCATCCGTTAGACGAGAGTAAATTGGTACTATCCACCCGCCTTGGTGGACAAGCTTCCTTGTCCTTAAAGCACATTTCTGAAGCAGAAGGAAGCGTTCATCCAAGCCCAAGCGCCACATTTCTGTATAAGAGCTAGTTTGAGATTTAAATGAACCCTGTCTCTCAAGACACAGCTTTGCATCTACTCTGCATTCAAATTTATTTATCTAGAGACAAAATCGTGCTTTCTTTAATTCTACTCATAGCATATGCAAGCAGATCAAATGAGGTGCTGATCCAGCAAAATGGCAAGTAGCCTTTTGCTTCCTTGAAACTGCTAATTTTACAAATGGCAGAGTGTTGAAACATGGCACAGAATATCTATTTTACTAGAATCTGGCAACACGGGCACATATGGTCTTAACAAGAATGAATCAAACACAATTCCAGGATTATAATTAAGCTGTGGAAATTCCAAAAGGAATAACTTAACACGATCAAAGACAGATTTAGATTGCTGTTTGTTAGCTTTCCCTTAGGCTCCTTCCTCGGCACATTATCGGCAACATAGCTACTTTGATTTCTTGCTCTGAGAAATGTTTAATTGGAAAACACCAAACATTTTCACCTTGACTCTAATTGTACTTGATTTAACATCTGTATACCATGCTTAGAGTATCATATGTCATAGAATATGAGAAGACCAACCATAGAGATCAAGACAAATGTTCTTATATAAATATTTAGGTTAATGCCTTTTCCCACCAAATCTGAGCTTCTGATCAACTCCCTGGTAGACCAATCAGGACTAATAAGGAAGATAGGGACCATTTATAGAAAGAATCTCTCTCTTCTCTTTCTCTCTCTCTGTCTCTCTCTGTCTCTCTCGATCTTGATCTCAATCTCAATCTCAATCTCTCTCTCTCTCTCTGAATGCTCTTTCTACCTGAAGGAAGGGACCACGTCCCATCCTTGTCTCTAAGGCCAGCATCTAGCATAAGGCCTGGCATGTAAAAAGAGTTGGTTTGGAGATTTGCATCCTGCTTCCAGGAAACACTCTCAGGGAATCCCCTGGAGTTGTTGTGGACCTGATTTTGAGCCCTATTTGGTAATTCAGCACCTATACCTTAAAGCACATATCAGCCAAAAGGTGGAAATAGCTCAAATGTACATCAGCTGATGAAGAGATAAACAAAATATGGTCTGTCCACACAATGGAATACATCAGCAGAGATAGAAGCTCCTTGAGGAAAGCAAGTGACATATGTCCAGGATGGACCATTCCATGTGTCGTTACTGTCTGATCGTCTTAGTGACTTGGCTGAATATTTCCCGAGAATGATCTCGATCTTTATTTTAGCACTTGCCGAAGCATTACTCCTTAGGGACTTTGTCATGCTCTGTGTTTTAAACATGGTAAAATGTGAATGAAGCAGTTCTGTCTTGCATTGGCGGCTTGCCATTCTTTGTCTGTGTCAGCATCCAATATTTGGGATTCGATAGAGGAGCAGCCTCTTGTGAAGCGGAATGTAAAAGATACAGTGGAAATCTTCCCTGCTGATTTGAACCAGTGCTGAGATAGCATTCATTGTGGATATTCCAGATCCCTAAATCCGAAATAGGGAAATAATGGGATAAAATAAACCATAGAAATACACACGTACACACGCACATTTATATTTCTATTATAAGTGAAACCTTTTCAGGCTCTTGTTATCAGAAAGCAAGCCCTGTTATACCCAGAACATTTCTAAGGGATTCTTAATGGTCTATCCTTCCCTTCGAGGCAAAAGTATGTATATGATCAAACTGAGGAAACACATTGCTGAAACCTAACATACAAATACAGATGTTTGCATCTGCGGAACTCTAAAACACATTCAAAAATAACTGTCAACTTTTTTTTTAAACATCTTTATTGGAGTATAATTGCTTTACAATGGTGTGTTACTTTCTGCTTTATAACAAAGTGAATCAGCTATGCATATACATGTATCTCAATATCTCCTCCCTCTTGCGTCTCCCTCCTAACCTCCCTATCGCACCCCTCTAGGGGGTCACAAAGCACCGAGCTGATCTCCCTGTGCTATGCGGCTGCTTCCCACTAGCTATCTGTTTTACATTTGGTAGTGTATATATGTCCATGCCACTCTCTCACTTCGTCCCAGCTTACCCTTCTCCCTCCCTGTGTCCTCAAGTCCATTCTCTACGTCTGCGTCTTTATTCCTGTCCTGCCCCTACGTTCTTCAGAACCATTTTTTTTTACATTCCATATATATGTGTTAGCATACGGTATTTGTTTTTCTCTTTCTGACTTACTTCACTCTTGTATGACAGACTCTAGGTCCATCCACCTCACTACAAATAACTCAATTTTCTTTTTTTTTATAAATTTATTTTATTTTTGGCTGAATTGGGTCTTCGTTGCTGCACGTGGGTTTTTCTCTGCTTGCGGCGAGCGGGGGCTACTCTTGGTTGTGGTGCACGGGCTTCTCATCGCGGTGGCTTCTCTTGTTGCGGAGCACAGGTTCTAGGCTCGCGGGCTTCAGTAGTTGTGGCTCTCGGGCTCTAGAGCGCAGGCTTAGTATTTGTGGCGCACGGGCTTGGTTGCTCCGCGGCATGTGGGGTCTTCCCGGACCGGGGCTCAAACCTGTGTCCCCTACATTGGCAGGCGGATTCTTAACCACTGTGCCACCAGGGAAGCCCCCGTTTCTTTTTATGGCTGAGTCATATCCCATTGTATATATGGGCCACATCTTCTTTATCCATTCATCTGTCGATGGACACTTAGGTTGCTCCCATGTCCTGGCTATTGTAAATAGAGCAGCAATGAACATTGTGGTACATGACTCTTTTTGAATTATGGTTTTCTCAGAGTATATGCTCAGGAGTGGGATTGCTCGGTCATATGGTAGTTCTATTTTTAGTTTTTTTAAGGAACCTCCATACTGTTCTCCATAGCAGCTGTATCAATTTACATTCCCACCAACAGTGCAGGAGGGTTCCCTTTTCTTCACACCCTCTCCAGCATTTATTGTTTGTAGATTTTTTTGATGATGGCCATTCTGACCGGTGTGAGGTGATACCTCATTGTACTTTTGATTTGCATTTCTATAATGATTAGTGGTGTTGAGCATCCTTTCATGTGTTTGTTGGCAATCCGTATGTCTTTGGAGAAATGTCTATTTAGGTCTTCGGCCCATTTTTGGATTGGGTTGTTTATTTTTTTGATATTGAGCTGCATGAGCTGCTTCTAAATTGGAGGGTTTTTAATCATAAATGGGTGTTGAATTTTGTCAAAAACTTTTTCTGCATCTATTGAGATGATCCTATGGTTTTTCTCCTTCAGTTTGTTAATATGGTGTATCACGTTGATTGATTTGCGTATATTGAAGAATCCTTGCATTCCTGGGATAAACCCCACTTGATCGTGGTGTATGATCCCTTTAATGTGCTGTTGGATTCTGTTTGCTAGTATTTTGTTGAGGACTTTTGCATCTATGTTCATCAGTGATATTGGCCTGTAGTTTTCTTTCTTTGTGACATCTTTGTCTGGTTTGGGTATCAGGGTGATGGTGGCCTCGTAGAATGAGTTTGGGAGTGTTCTACCCTCTGCTATATTGTGGAAGCGTTTGAGAAGGATGGGTGTCAGCTCTTCTCTAAGTGTTTGATAGAATTCACCTGTGAAGCCATCTGGTCCTGGGCTTTTGTTTGTTGGAAGATTTTTAATCACAGTTTCAATATCAGTGCTTGTGATTGTTCTGTTTATATTTTCTATTTCTTCCTGGGTCAGTCTTGGAAAGTTGTGCTTTTCTAAGAATTTGTCCATTTCTTCCAGTTTGTCCACTTTATTGGCATATAGTTGCTTGTAGTAATCTCTCATGATCCTTTGTATTTCTGCAGTGTCAGTTGTTGCCTCTCCTTTTTCATTTCTAATTCTATTGATTTGAGTCTTCTCCCTTTTTTCCTTGATGAGTCTGGCTAATGGTTTATCAAGTTTGTTTATCTTCTGAAAGAACCAGCTTTTAGTTTTATTGATCTTTGCTATCATTTCCTTCACTTCTTTTTCATTTATTTCTGATCTGATCTTTATGATTTCTTTCCTTCTGCTAACTTTGGGGTTTTTTTGTTCTTCTTTCTCTAATTGCTTTAGGTGTAAGGTTAGGTTTTTTATTTGAGATGTTTCTTGTTTCTTGAGGTAGGATTGTATTGCTATAAACTTCCCTCTTAGGACTGCTTTTGCTGCATCCCATAGGTTTTGGGTCATCGTGTTTTCATTGTCATTTGTTTCTAGGTATTTTTTGATTTCTTCAGTGATCTCTTGGTTATTTAGTAGTGTATTGTTTAGCCTCCATGTGTTTGTATTTTTTTACAGATTTTTCCCTGTAATTGATATCTAGTCTCATAACGTTGTTGTCGGAAAAGATACTTGATACGATTTCAATTTTGTTAAATTTACCAAGGCTTGATTTGTGACCCAAGATATGATCTATCCTGGAGGATGTTCTGTGAGCACTTGAGAAGAAAGTGTATTCTGTTGTTTTTGGATGGAATGTCCTATAAATATCAATTAAGTCCATCTTGTTTAATGTATCATTTAAAGCTTGTGTTTCCTTATTCATTTTCATTTTGGATGATCTGTCCATTGGTGAATGTGGGGTGTTAAAGTCCCCTACTATGATTTTTTTACTGTTGATTTCCCCTTTTATGGCTGTTAGCATTTGCCTTCTGTATTGAGGTGCTCCTATGTTGGGTGCATAAATATTTACAATTCTTATATCTTCTTCTTGGATCGTTCCCTTGATCATTATGTAGTGTCCTTCTTTCTCTCTTGTAATAGTGTTTATTTTAAAGTCTATTTTGTCTGATATGAGAATTGCTACTCCAGCTTTCTTTTGATTTCCATTTGCATGGAATATCTTTTTCCATCCCCTCACTTTCAGTCTGTATGTGTCCCTAGGTCTGAAGTGGGTCTCTTGTAGACAGCATATATACGGGTCTTGTTTTTGTATCCATTCAGCCTGTCTATGTCTTTTGGTTGGAGCATTTAATCCATTTACATTTAAGGTAGTTATCGATATGTAATGTCCTATTACCATTTTCTTAATTGTTTTGGGTTTGTTATTGTAGGTCTTTTCCTTCTCTTGTGTTTCCTGCCTAGAGAAGTTCCTTTAGCATTTTTTGTAAAGCTGGTTTGGTGTTGCTGAATTCTCTTAGGTTTTGCTTGTCTGTAAAGTTTTAATTTCTCTGTCGAATCTGAATGAGATCCTTGCTGGGTAGAGTAATCTTGGTTGTAGGTTTTTCCCTTTATCACTTTAAATCTGTCCTGCCACTCCCTTCTGGCTTGCAGAGCTTCTGCTGAAAGTTCAGCTGTTATCCTTATGGGGATTCCCTTGTATGTTATTTGTTGTTTTCCCCTTGCTGCTTTCAATATTTTTTCTTTGTATTTAATTTAAAAAAAAATTTTTTTTTTATAGTTACATTTATTTATTTATCTATTTATGGCTGTGTTGGGTCTTTGTTTCTGTGCGAGGGCTTTCTTCAGTTGCGGCAAGCGGGGGCCAGTCTTCATCGCGGTGCGCGGGCCTCTCACCATTGTCGTCTCTCGTTGCGGAGCACAGGCTCCAGACGCGCAGGCCCAGCAGTTGTGGCTCACGGGCCCAGTCGCTCCGCGGCATGTGGGATCCTCCCAGACCAGGGCTCGAACCCGTGTACCCTGCATTGGCAGGCAGATTCTCAACCACTGTGCCACCAGGGAAGCCCTGTATTTAATTTTTGATAGTTGATTAATATGTGTCTTGTCGTGTTTCTCCTTGGATTTATCCTGTATGGGACTCTCTACACTGCCTGGACTTGACTGACTCTTTCCTTTCCCATATTAGGGAAGTTTTCAACTGTAATCTCTTCAAATATTTTCTCAGTCCCTTTCTTTTTCTCTTCTTCTTCTGGGACCCCTATAATGCGAATGTTGGTGCGTTTAATGTTGCCCCAGAGGTCTCTGAGACTGTCCTCAATTCTTTTCATTGTTTTTTCTTTATTCTGCTCTTTGGTAGTTATTTCCACTCTTTTATCTTCCAGGTCACTTATCCGTTCTTCTGCCTCAGTTATTCTGCTAGTGATTCCTTCTAGAGAATTTTTAATTTCATGTATTGTGTTGTTCATCATTGTTTGTTTGCTCTTTATTTCTTCTAGGTCCTTGTTAAACGTTTCTTGAATTTTCTGCATTCTATTTCCAAGATTTTGCATCATCTTTACTATCTTTACTCTGAATTCTTTTTCAGGTAGACTGCCTATTTCCTCTTCATTTGTTTGGTCTGGTGGGTTTTTACCTTGCTCTTTCATCTGCTGTGTGTTTCTCTGTCTTCTCATTTTGCTTAACTTACTGTGTTTGGGGTCTCCTTTTCGCAGGCTGCAGGTTCGTAATTCCCGTTGTTTTTGGTGTCTGTCCCCAGTGGCTAAGGTTGCTTCAGTGGGTTGTGTAGGCTTCCTGGTGGAGGGGACTGGTGCCTGTGTTCTGGTGGTTGAGGCTGGATCTTGTCTTTCTGCTGGGCAGGACCGCGTCTGGTGGTGTGTTTTGGGGTGTCTGTGACCTTATTATGATTTTAGGCAGCCTCTCTGCTAATGGGTGGGGTTGCGTTCCTGTCTTGCTAGTTGTTTGGCATAGGGTGTCCAGCACTGTAGCTTGCTGGCCGTTCAGTGGAGCTGTGTCTTAGCGTGGCGATGGAGAAGTCTTGGAGAGCTTTCACTGTTTGATATTACGTGGAGCCTGGAGGCCTCTGGTGGACCAGTGTCCTGAACTTGGCTCTCCCACCTCAGAGGCTCAGACTTGACACATGGCGGAGCACCAAGACCCTGTCAGCCACACGGCTAAGTATCAACTAAATCAGATATGGTTGAGCCTCAAGGTATGATTCATCCTGGGAAAAATGACTCTCCAGCTGTGAACCACTATATTGTTTCTCTGTCTTCTCTCTCTTGCCTCTCTGAGCCACAACATTCCATGGAATCCAGAATTATATTATCACAACCCAACTTCCTTTTGTTCAAGCGGAGCGCATTGTAGTTCTCAGACGTCACTTTTCCTTCGCTCTTTACTGTCAGGGTGATGTACTGGAAGTCTTTATTTCTTTCAGCTTGGGCCTCACGGTGCCTCATTCTCCATCCAGCCTGTTCTCACCTCTTTCTCATCGCCTGCTGAGGCCTTTTTCTTTTCCTTTGTGCTTAGTCTAGTGTCACTTGCTCAAGGGTACTGAGCGTAGAGGCGTGGCACCTGGCACTTCAGAACAGAGTTCTTCGTGCAAAAATCACTGTCAACTTTTTAAAAGAAAGAGAGTCACAGATATAGAGAACAAACTAGTGGTTACCAGTGGGGAGTGGGGGGAGGGGCAAGGTAGTGTGGGGCAGTGGGAGGTACAAAGTATTGGGTATAAGATAGGCTCAAGGATATATTGCACAACACGGGGAATAGAGCCAATATTTTGTAATAACTGTAAATGGAAAGTAACCTTTAAAAATTGTATACTTTTTTTTTAATTTTTAAAAAATTACTGTTAACTTTTAATTGATGGAGTCGGCCTGCGTCTATGCACCCTCTTTTATAATTCAAACAGCGCCCCGGAAACATGAGTGGGAATGCATCTCTGCAGGGAGCACAAGCCAGGTTTTCTTTTAAGGCCCTCCCTTTTTTTTTTTTTTTTTGGTTTTTGGTTTGCATTGTTTGTTCAGTGGCAAAACACTCCTTTCACTGCTTTCTGAAAGACTACATTGTCAAGTAGGTGCTTTAGAGATCCTTCAGAAAGAATATATCTTAACACAGCCAAGGACAAGTTATAGCTAAACCCATTTCCCACGAAAACAGGAATCCCTCAGTCTCCAGGTTCTTAATTAGATCAGCGCTAGAGGGCACTCTTATGATGCCAAAATGGGAGGATTTTACCAAAAACTGGTGGGTAGGAGTGTGGGGGGGAGCTGATGGGGCAGTTTCAGTAATGACTGCAGATAACAAACAGTTTAGGGAAGACCTCTGCAACTGAGAATTGCCTGACTCGCCAATAGGTAAGCAAACACTCTTTGAAAAGGACTGTAGCAATCTTCCTCATCAGATCCACTTTGTTTCCAAAACGTGCTTGGTGTTTTGGCAACACAGGGCCCAGGTATTAGGTATTATTTCTCAAAAGGAAAAGAACAGAAGAATCGCTGATGGTTACGGCGTGATGTAGTCAAAGTGCGTGTAGGCAGAGAACAAAACCTGAGAGAGCAGCTTAGGAAAATGTGTTTACAATTTAACAGCCACTGGAAAGGAAGAATTGAAAGTCCTTGGGGTCTTTTAGGGTTGTTTTCCCAGTCTTTTGCAGCCATTGCTCTTTGAGTTGTTCTGAAGGGTTGTGTGGTTGTATGTGGGGACACAGATGCCTGCTTGCCTGCCGCCCTAGGCATGCTTTGGTGGACATGGGGTGGGTAGTACCCTGTCAGGGAAAGGGACCTGTAGAGCTGGGTCCTGGTCTTGGCCCTGCCACTGAGGCAGTCTGTGATCTGCAGCAAGTCCCCGCCTCCGCAGAGACTCGGGGTCAGGAAAGGGTTCTGCAAGACCAATGGTCTCTAAAAGATCACCCAGAGACACCTCCCAGCCCCTCAGAGTCTGTGATTGATGATGGTAGGAGGACCTTTCAAACCACTCGTTTATAGTGGCCACTTGGAGTTCTGAATCCAATGTTGGGTTAGAGAATAACTCCATGCTGTTGATAGAGATGGTACTAGAAGGATTCCAGCCCAGAGCAGCTGATCTGCTCCTATTAATCACTCCTTTAGGTTTCCCACCCAGTCCAAGTATAACCTCAGAGAGTGACCACAATTAAGCCATCAGTAGCTCTCCTTAAGTTGGCTTAGTACGCAGAATTTAGGTAACTCCTGACTTACACGCCGGGCACTGGCCAGAAGGTCACGAGCAGGGATGCCCACGATCAGCACGGCCTTCCTGGGGTCCAGGTCCATCCCCTTGCACCAATCCTCCAACAGATGCACAGCCATTGCTCCCACTACCTATGGACTGACCTAATACTAAGGGCAGTAATCAGCTCACAGCGTTTGACCAGGACTCAAGGAATTCTGAGTCAATGCCAAGTATGAAGGCAGAATCGTTCCGGGTTTCCACAGCCTATGATGCAAATGGGGTGAGAGCATCATTAATGCCCACCCTCCCACCCCGACTCAAAGCCCATGCACTACCCCCACTTCTGGTCACAGAGATTCAGTCCCTGCTTCTCAGGGCTTCCCCCGTCATCTGGTGGAGAGGTGTCTTTAGGCCAAGCTCCCCGCACCTCATCCCCTCCCTGCTGACCTCTGCTTGCCGTGGACTCCTCCTCAAAGTCCAAGGACTCTTCTGTGTGTACTGGAGGTGCCTGTGGTGAAAAGGCCAGCGTCAGGAGGAGGGGCCTGACAAAGCCCGCCAAACGGGAGAGGACAGCAGGCTGTCCCACTCCCTGGCTCAGGGCTGCTCAGGCCCAGGGCACCTGGTACCCACTTCTCGGGGGCAAAGGTTGGAGGACAGAGACGGGGAGTTCCCTCCTTTCTCAGAAAACGTCTGACAAATGAGAAAGATGGTTGGAGCTCTGCACAAGGCAGTGAAACTGGTGGGTGTGGAGAACGTGTGACAAGCTGCAGTGTTGCCATGGATACTGACAGCAGCGTGGACCATGGCTTTCCATCGCAGAGGGGTGTTATGTGGTAAGGTTAAGGAGCAACAGGTGACGTCACTGGCCTCCAACCAAAGAAGTGTCCTGTTGTTGTTGGAGGGGAGGGGAGATGAGGGGTGGGCGGCAAGGACCAAGTGCTGAAAAACAGTAGCCTACCGTTTCGAAACTGTGTGGAAGCTAGAATCAGGGACAGAAAAGGGAGCCAAAAAGGGTCTACAGTGCCATACTGCTGAAACAGACAGCTCTCGCCCTAGGTGTGACCCTACCCTGCAGACCCTGTAAACCTTGGCAGGCAACCCCACCCCTCCTGCTTTTTGCCAGGGCTACAGAAGCCTCTCCCAACATAGGTCTACGTCACAGCTGTTCACCATGCTGATTAGGGACCCACCGGCAGTGCAGATACGGGGATTCCACCCACACTCAACACTAGGCCTGCCCTCTAGCTCTGCCCAGAGGCAGTTCCTGGCGCTGGGGAGGTGGTACTGCTTCATTGCATCTGTCCAAGGCAAGGCAGAGGTACGTTGCTGTGGTTCTACCCCACACGCCCCTGCTCAGGCTGTGCCAATTCTGAGCCTACAGAGGCACTCGGGTACAGGGATACAAGAAACTGCTCAGGGGGCGGGGGGGTGGTGGTGTGATGAATTGGGCGATTGGGATTGACATGTATACACTGATGTGTATAAAATGGATGACTAATAACCTGCTGTAGAAAAAAATAAATAAAATTCAAAAATTCAAAAAAAAAAAAAAAAAGGAAACAAACTGCTCCACTGGTATTCAGTGCTAGTACAGGAGGGATCCTACAGTATGATTATTGCCCCGCCCTCAAATCCACCCCCTCCCTCAAGCTTTGCCCCCACTGACGCACGACGTAGGCCTTAAGCCCCACCCCTGACGCCAAGCCTCCCCTCACGGAAGTTTGATCCCTGTCCCCACCAGGACCTACACCCTCCAGGTCCCACCCCCACCTAAGCCCAGCCCCTGACGCCAAGCCCCACGCTTACGGAAGTTCGATCCCTGCCCCCACCGAGCCCCACCCCTTCCGATGTCCCATCCCCTCACTCAAGTCCCATCCCTAACCTAGCCCTGCCTCCACCCAAGCCAAATCCCTGCCCCCACTCAAGCCATGTCCCACCGCTTCCCAAGCATCATCCCTGTCCCAAGCCCTGACCTCACTCAAGTCCAACTACTGTCCCCAAGCCTCCCGCCCTCATTCCCCTGTTGTCCCCACCCACACCTAAGCCCACCTCCCTAAGTCCCCACGACCCCTTCACACACCCGCTACCTCAAACATCCCTCATTCCAGAGCAGGAATATACCTGGTCAGTGGAAGTTGGTGGAGGCCAGGGGAGGAAGGGCTGAAGCCACTTTCCCTCCAGGATAAGGCCCAGAGCCACTAGTCCTGACCGCAATGGCTGTGAACAGGGTTACGTGTGGAATAGGTTCCCCTGCAATTCCTAGGCTGGTCGCGGTGCCTGGAAATGGCACGGAGTTAATGCGGTGCCATGCCTGATGTAGTGGGATCCCACTTCCAGGGGCAACCTGTAGCCACCAACCCCTGGGACGCCCAGGGAGATGGCAAGGGTCATTGTGTGGAATCCCACGCGGTTTGGATTGCTCTCTGTGCCCAGGGCGCCGACCAGTACCTGCTGGAGGTGCCTGCAGGCCGGAGCGCCTGTGCGCCACAAGCACCACGCGACCGTTGCCACTGCTCGCGCAGTGCATTCTCGGCCGGAGCCCGTGGAAGGGGGGTGTCGGGCTACAAACTCCCCGCCCCCGCTCCTGCCCCGCCCCCGCAGAGCTGCTCACGGCCCACTCGCGGCGGCGCCCGCCCCGTAGTAGCGCAGCGTGGCACCCACCATCCCCCCTCGAAAGGGGGAGCCCTCGCCCCGCCCTCAGCCAGTGTTCGCACCTAGGCGGACAGAGTTCGGATGAAACCGGGGCACCTTAAACTGCAGAGCCGGACAGAATCCAGCCTTGGACTGTGAACAGGGATAGGTGTGGAATAGGGTCCCCTGCAATTCCTAGGCTGGTCGCGGTGCCTGGAAATGGCACGGAATTGATGCGGTGCCATGCCTGATGTAGTGGGATCCCACTTCCAGGGGCAACCTGTAGCCACCAACCCCTGGGACGCCCAGGGAGATGGCAAGGGTCATTGTGTGGAATCCCACGCGGTTTGGATTGCTCTCTGTGCCCCGGGCGCCGACCAGTACCTGCTGGAGATGCCTGCAGGCCGGAGCGCCTGTGCACCACAAGCACCTCCCGTCCGTTGCCACTGCTCGCGCGGTGCATTCTGGGCCGGAGCCCTCGCGCGGTGCATTCTGGGCCGGAGCCCTCGCGCGGTGCATTCTGGGCCGGAGCCCGTGGAAAGGGGTTGTCGGGCTACAAACTCCCCGCCCCCGCTCCTGCCTAGGAGGACTCAAACCCACCAGCCACCCAGCACGCACGCACCCCCTCTCACACACGTTCAGTGACGCACACCACTCCCACAAGTACACATTCAGACTCACCTGCGAGCTCTCACACACTCTCTTGCACACTCCCACTCACTCACACACACTCGCACCTGCCCAGGGAACACGTAGTAAACACAGGTACACTCTGAATAAGGGAGAGGCAAGGGACCAGCCCCCTCCCATCCCCTCTCTTCTTGTCCTGCCCCCCAGATGCTCAGGGGCTGCTGGGAAGGGGCCGGTTGCCATTGCCCTGCTGACGGTCACGGGACCCACCTGGGGCCTCTCCCGCATCTTGCCATGCACCACGATGGGACACATCCAAGTGTCCCCACAACAAGGGACCAAGCGCACTGGGCCGAGGAGGCTGCAGGCATGGCCCTCGGGACCTCCTTCCCAACAGCCCCCGGCAGGGAGGGGCCCAATCCCTCACTCCCTCCCCCAAAGACTCTGAATCTGTTCAAAGGCAGATGGAGGGCAGCCCCCATCCATCCCCTGGGGGGAGAAGGCAGGACCCGGTGGGGGGCAGGGGATGTGGAGGAAGACGGTTCCTGGCTCCTCACCCCTGATGACAGCCGCCTCCCAGAACTGCCCCTCCAGCCATGGCCCTCCGGGAGGGGTCTCCCGGATCAGCAGTGCCTTCCACCCTGGCCGATGCCCTCCTCAGGTGGCACCGAGGGCCCCGGGGGCCCAGAGCCAGCCTCTGGGCAGGAAGGGGTCATCCCGGGGCCCCATCTACAGCCTCCCACTCACAGCACCCCCCCACCACCCCCACCCCCACCCCGCCTCCTGCCTGCTCCCAGGACACAGGAGTGATGCAGGGGAGTGGGACAGGGAGGGGGTGCCCCTGCCCCTCAGGGGGCCGCCCCGCCCGGGACTTAAGCTGGAGGACAGCTCTCCCTGCCTTTCCGAGACCCCACCCAGGGCCTGAGGGCTCTGGAACTCCTGCTGGGCGGCCCTCCTTCCCTCGGCCATCCCACACCCCCAGGTCCCCAAACGTCCCTCAGCGCCTAGACCAGGGCAGGCCGCTGCGGGCCGGCAGGGGTACACGGACCTCAGGCAGGTGGGCAGACACCCCCCCCCACCCCGGAATCCTGCACCGCGTTCCTGGCAGGGGCCTCTGACCTCACGCCCGGACCCTTCTGTGGCCGGCTGGTCCTTGGGAGGGCACGCGTGACCTCTCTGAACCGTCTGGGTGCCCCGAGCCCCCACAGAGCTGCCAGGGGTCCTGGAGCTTCGGGTCCTGCCTGCCGTCCCTCCCCCTCCCCCCGACGCCTAACCCACTGGTTCCCGGGGGCTCCCCGAGGTTCCTGGGGACTCAAACAGCCACGGCCCGTGCCCACAAGGCCCTGCCGCCCGGCTCCGTCCAGCCCAGGAGACCACACGGACCCTCTTGGACCCTGCCCGGACCATACCTCCGTGCCGACTCGGGGTGCCAGGCCACTGCCGCTGCCCCCAACCCCGACCCCACCACAGCAGCCCCTTCCCTCCATTGCCCACAGCACAGGCCAGGCTCAGCTGAAACTGTCAGGGAAATTTATTAAAGAGAAACATTGACTGAAACCATTGAACACAGGGCATAACAACACACAGAGGAACTTCTAACGGCCACCGGATCCAACGGGTCCCGGCCCCCCATCCCAGGGTCCCCAACAAGGTGCCTCTGCTGCACCCCACCGGGCGGCCCTCCATCCCCCCCCCCCCAGTCTCCCTTCCTCAGGGCCCCGCGGGTGGCCTCTCGCCAGGACGATGGGCGCCGGCAATGCCCGCTCCCCCCGGGGCAGCCCCTCCCCCTCTGGCCCACATGCCCGGGGCCTGGCCCTGCCCTATGGCGGGCACAGGACGGTCCCACAGCAGGGCACGCGCCACCGAGCCGAGGACGTGGAGTCCCGAGGAACAACGGGGTGGCCCAGCAGAGCACAGGCCCCGGGGTCCTCCCGCAGACCTCCTGCAGCCCCGGTCCAGATCTTCCTTCCCAAGGTCCCAGGTGGGCTCCCAGGTCCTGGGGTGGGCGCTGGCTGTGACCTCGTCCATCCCGTCCTCCCCGCCGGCTCCTGGGACTGGGCTCGGGGTCTCCGCGCCGGGCCGGGGTGGGGGGAACTGCTCAGAGGAGAGCACACGCACATTTCCACGACAGGAAGCAGCGCTGGGCCTGAATCTACGCCCAGAAAGCACACGTTGAGCTCACGACACTGGCCCACAGAGACCAGAGCCTTGGCTGGCACGTGGCGCACCACAGGGCTCCGCGGGGGGACGATGGCTAGGGTGTGTGTGTTGGGGGGAGGGGAGCGGGGTCTGGGGGGGTTCCTTGACACCTGGGTCCCTCTGGGGACCTGGCCTGAGGTAGAGAAGCAGCGGCGTTTCCTGGAAAGCTTAGAGGGCCTCGCCCTGTCCCTCACACAGGTGCTGCGGGCCAACAGTGACTCCATGACTGTGGCGCAGTGCCTGGACACCCTGAAGCAGATCTTCGGGAGTAAAGAGGACTATAGAACCTCACATTTAAACTTCCTCCAGACATGCCAGGGGTCCGGAGAGAAAGTCTCTGATTTTTTGCTACGGTTAGAGCCCCTGCTGCAGAACGCCCTGCAGCACAGCCCCTGGTCAGTGAGAAGCGCAGACATGATTCGCCTGAAACACGTCCTGGCTCAGGCCTCCATGAGCACCGCCCTCCAGGGCAAGCTCAAGCTCCTGGAGCAGCGAGGGTGTGCGCCCACTTTCCTGGAGTTACTGAAGCTCATTCGAGACGAGGAGGAGTGGGAGGCCACCATGGCAGTGGCCAGGGAGAAGCAGAGGCAAGTGGGAAGGGGCCGCAGGGCCTCTGGCCCCCAGGTACTGGCAGAAACCAGTGTCCCAGCCCGTCCGGTCATGGTGCAGGCACGGCTGTTTCGTGGGAGCAGCGCTGAGACCGTCCAGACAGGGGCTACCCTGTCACTGAAGCGCAGGCAGGTGCCGTGCCTCTGCGGGACTGGGGAGGAAGGCCAGAGCCAGGCAGCGTGTCCTAGGGCCGAGAACCAGCCCCCAGCAAAGCAGAAGCCTCAGCTTGCAGCAGAGGAGTTGGGAAACGAGATGGGGGCTGGGGCCATGAGCCACCCCAAGCCCGAGGAAGCATAAGCTCAAGATATCCAGGCACCCCCTCCCCTAGCAGGCAACCCAGATATTTTAACGAGGGGAAGGGGCAGTCCGCAGGAACAGTGGGGGCCTTGACTGGGGCAGAGGGGCAGGGCAGCCAGGCCCAGGCCCAGCCCCCTCGGCATCCACCAGCTGGAAGGGACTCCACCAACCAAGCCAAAGTCAGCTCAGGGAGGCACCGGCGACACAAGCGGGGAGCCACCATACCCAGCACGAGGGGTACCCGAGCCTCAGACAGAGACCCCAACACAGCAGAGGCTGAGAAAGGTATAGTCGGGGGCTCTGGCATCAGCCCTGTCTTCCGGCCACCCTCAGACGCCCACCCTGTGGGCTCTGAGCTAATGATGCTGATGGGCCCCCAGGCCACGCGGGGCCTAGAGGCGCCTCCCCCGGGGCCGCCCCTGCCGGAAGGAGCCAGCGCTGGCGCTGGCGAGGAAGAGCTGCGGGGCAGAGAGGAGGTGCCCCGGAGGGGACACCGCAGGGTCCAGCCCGTCTTCAGGATCATCTACACCGCTCGAGGGGAGCCCCGCCCCAGGAAGGCAGCCCCCTGGAGCCTCTGCGCAAGTGAGGGCCGGGGGCAGTCTCCTCCCCCTGCAGCCTGCAAGGGCAATAGGGACAAGGACAGCAAACGCTGTGAGGAGACGATCCCAGGCGAGAGCGTCAGCTCAGCTTGGCAGGCAGGGCGCTGAGTACCTGGTGGCCCAGTACCCCACAACTGGCTTTGGTGTGAGTGGGGGGTGCAGGGAAGCGTTTGTTCCAAAGGAGGAGGAGGAGGAGAGGGAGGAGACGGAGGAGGGAGACATGGAGAAGAGGACGAGGGGCAGGAGGAGGAGGGGAGGGGGGTCCGGGCAGGGTCCAAGAGAATTTGTTGGCGGGAGGGAGGAGTGTTTTGTTCTACCTAGATTTGTGCATGGCCACTGGAGACCTGGGACTGGCCTGGAGAACCACAACTCACCAGCTGCCAATGCCAAGGCCAGCCCCGAAGCCTGCCACCTGGGAGCAGCCCTGAGTGGCCAGCCCCGGCCTAGGTGAGGGGCACCTGCAGATGGCTGCCACCCACACTGGCCTGGGAGACGTTAGGGGCCACTCAAGGTGCCTGGGCCTCCCTCCCGAGAGGGGACTCCTATTCAGTGTCCCCCCTCTGGGGCAGGCTGCTCCCTGTGCTGGCAAGCCCAAATGTGTCCGTGTAGGCCCCAGAGGGACCCAGGTGTCAAGGAACCCCCCCAGACCCCGCTCCCCTCCCCCCAACACACACACCCTAGCCATCGTCCCCCCGCGGAGCCCTGTGGTGCGCCACGTGCCAGCCAAGGCTCTGGTCTCTGTGGGCCAGTGTCGTGAGCTCAACGTGTGCTTTCTGGGCGTAGATTCAGGCCCAGCGCTGCTTCCTGTCGTGGAAATGTGCGTGTGCTCTCCTCTGAGCAGTTCCCCCCACCCCGGCCCGGCGCGGAGACCCCGAGCCCAGTCCCAGGAGCCGGCGGGGAGGACGGGATGGACGAGGTCACAGCCAGCGCCCACCCCAGGACCTGGGAGCCCACCTGGGACCTTGGGAAGGAAGATCTGGACCGGGGCTGCAGGAGGTCTGCGGGAGGACCCCGGGGCCTGTGCTCTGCTGGGCCACCCCGTTGTTCCTCGGGACTCCACGTCCTCGGCTCGGTGGCGCGTGCCCTGCTGTGGGACCGTCCTGTGCCCGCCATAGGGCAGGGCCAGGCCCCGGGCATGTGGGCCAGAGGGGGAGGGGCTGCCCCGGGGGGAGCGGGCATTGCCGGCGCCCATCGTCCTGGCGAGAGGCCACCCGCGGGGCCCTGAGGAAGGGAGACTGGGGGGGGGGGGATGGAGGGCCGCCCGGTGGGGTGCAGCAGAGGCACCTTGTTGGGGACCCTGGGATGGGGGGCCGGGACCCGTTGGATCCGGTGGCCGTTAGAAGTTCCTCTGTGTGTTGTTATGCCCTGTGTTCAATGGTTTCAGTCAATGTTTCTCTTTAATAAATTTCCCTGACAGTTTCAGCTGAGCCTGGCCTGTGCTGTGGGCAATGGAGGGAAGGGGCTGCTGTGGTGGGGTCGGGGTTGGGGGCAGCGGCAGTGGCCTGGCACCCCGAGTCGGCACGGAGGTATGGTCCGGGCAGGGTCCAAGAGGGTCCGTGTGGTCTCCTGGGCTGGACGGAGCCGGGCGGCAGGGCCTTGTGGGCACGGGCCGTGGCTGTTTGAGTCCCCAGGAACCTCGGGGAGCCCCCGGGAACCAGTGGGTTAGGCGTCGGGGGGAGGGGGAGGGACGGCAGGCAGGACCCGAAGCTCCAGGACCCCTGGCAGCTCTGTGGGGGCTCGGGGCACCCAGACGGTTCAGAGAGGTCACGCGTGCCCTCCCAAGGACCAGCCGGCCACAGAAGGGTCCGGGCGTGAGGTCAGAGGCCCCTGCCAGGAACGCGGTGCAGGATTCCGGGGTGGGGGGGGGTGTCTGCCCACCTGCCTGAGGTCCGTGTACCCCTGCCGGCCCGCAGCGGCCTGCCCTGGTCTAGGCGCTGAGGGACGTTTGGGGACCTGGGGGTGTGGGATGGCCGAGGGAAGGAGGGCCGCCCAGCAGGAGTTCCAGAGCCCTCAGGCCCTGGGTGGGGTCTCGGAAAGGCAGGGAGAGCTGTCCTCCAGCTTAAGTCCCGGGCGGGGCGGCCCCCTGAGGGGCAGGGGCACCCCCTCCCTGTCCCACTCCCCTGCATCACTCCTGTGTCCTGGGAGCAGGCAGGAGGCGGGGTGGGGGTGGGGGTGGTGGGGGGGTGCTGTGAGTGGGAGGCTGTAGATGGGGCCCCGGGATGACCCCTTCCTGCCCAGAGGCTAAAAGTTTTTGAAAATCATTTAATGTATGTAAGTGATCAGTACATATCTCAATTTTCTGTGGAATAATTTTTGTGGCATCGATAAATTTTCCCAGATAAGCAAAAGGGGATGTTTTTTGAATCTTTTCATCTGCTATTACTAGACCAAAATTTTGAAGTGATCTTTGTAGTTGTTCAAGGGCATGCTGTAACATAGTAACATTAGAGTGAGCTAATAATATATCATCCATGTAATGAATTAAATATAAAGAAGGAAACTGAAGACGGACAGGTTGCAATGCCTGAGCAACATATCTCTCACATAAAGTAGGACTATTAGCCATACCTTGAGGCAACACCTTCCACTGATATCGTTGCATAGGCTCTCGAAAGTTAACAGCAGGCACACTAAATGCAAAACGCTTTTTATCTTCACGATGCAAGGGAATAGTAAAAAAACAATCCTTTAAATCTATAACAATAATATGAAAAGTATGAGGAATGGCTGAAGGAGAAGGAAGACCGGGTTGTAATGCTCCCATAATTAACATAGTTTGATTGACAGCCCTTAAATCTTGTAATAGTCGATATTTTCCTGACTTTTTTTGTATAACGAATATTGGAGTATTCCAAGGACTAGTAGAAGGTTCTAAATGTCCTAATGATAATTGCTCATTAACCAATTGACGAGCAGCTAATAATTTCTCCTGAGTCAGGGGCCATTGGTCCATCCACACAGGTGAATCACTCAACCGTGTTATGGGATCAGCAGTGAGTGGAGGAGACTCCAAGGCCCCTAAGAAAAACCCAGTCCCTGTCTATTAGTGAAAGTCCTTGGAACAGCAGGTTCAACAATTCCCTGTTGATTAATGCCTAAGCCTCCATTAGGAAGAAAACCTTGGTTCAATAACATACTAGTCACAGTAGAGTTAGGGCTACATAATAACACTCCCATATCTTTAAGTATATCATGGCCCCATAAGTTAACGGGCAATCCAGGAACAATGTAAGGTTGAAAATAACCCATGTGCCCCTCCTACTCGTCGCGGCGTAGCGTCCGCGGGGGGTGGGGGTGTGCCGCGGCGGCGGCGGCGGCGGCAGCGGCGGCTTCTTGGGCGATTACTGCCATCGCCGCGCGCGCGCGCGCGCTCGCGCTCGCTCGCTCGCTCGCTCCCGTCCCTCTTGCGCTCTCTCCGGCTATAGTATCAATCATAGCTGTTGTAAAAGGGGCTGTAGCCCCGTATTGGGCACATGCTGCCTTCAGATCTTTCAAAACTTTAAAAGGGATAGCCTGATGTTCCCTAATACCCTGCTGAGGATTATTAGGATCTGGTCTTTCGATAACCGGGCAGCAAAACAAAGGATCTTCTCTCTGCACTGCCCCTAGAACAGCCCTCTGCAGCGGGCTTAAAGGGACAGCATCATGTGATTTACCCACATTCAATTTTTTAAGAGACTTTTCCACCAGAGCTAATAAAACATCATCCTTAGGATATTTATTCCTTTCATATCGTGCAGCTTCCTCAGCAAGATCAAAAGGCACATCCTCATCTGAAAAAGGAGGGCTGTTGCAGCCTCTGCAAGCGGCGGAGCAGAAGAAATAGGCTTAATGTGTTCCCCTTCAGAAAGGCGGGGTACAGAATCACAGAGGGGTTCCAAACATTCCTTGATTAAATTCCATAGACTAAAGGTAATAATCGGAACTTGAGCTGGGCCATTGGCCTTATAATGATTGCGAAGATCTTCCCCTACTTTCTCCCATATAGCGGCGTCTATAGAACCTCCCTCAGGAAACCAAGGAGAAACCTCATATACATGCTGTAAGAACTCAGAGATCTGTGAGGTAGATACTTTTGTGCCCCGTGCCTTTAACATAGACAGCAGCACTTGGGCGAATAACTCACGCTCCTTGGAGCCTTTTTGTCCCATCTTATTTTACTTCTGACTCTTATTTGCCTTATGCCTCTTATTTTCCCTTTTTATGATTCGTGGCGGCCACTTACTCTTCTATATTCTGCATAAGGATCCACTTACCTCTTTTTCTATATTTCCTCAGCCGTCAGGTCCCTGTTCGGGCGCCACTTGCGATGGTCCAGCCACCGCAGGGGGTCTTCCAGGTCCCTACGGACAGGGGTAAGGGACTGAATAGCCCCGTGAGTATGGGGTCAGAAGGACCAAGACAACTGATGGTTGCAAGGCACTTTATTTAGAATCTACTGAATCTTATATAGACAGAAGAGGAACTCATTATTAGACAATAATCCCATGGAATTGCTTATCGTCTCAGTTCAGTCACTACCACGGACGTCAACAAGTTTACAACAACTATCCTTGAATATTATCTTCCCTTAACCAGGCTCACACACAGCCCCCAGCCATGAGGAACAACCAGGACTCTCAGTTCCCTGAGGTCTCCTGGCTTGAGATAGCTTTGCTAACCTCTTTTACATTGCTCAGGCCTTTTGAGTGCATTCCAAGGTAAGGGCTTTGCTTTTTGTGAGAGACATACTGTCTCCTCCAGGAGTTACCTCCTGCTAAGACTGCATGCTTCCCACACGCGGTGCAGGATTCCGGGGTGGGGGGGGGGGGTGTCTGCCCACCTGCCTGAGGTCCGTGTACCCCTGCCGGCCCGCAGCGGCCTGCCCTGGTCTAGGCGCTGAGGGACGTTTGGGGACCTGGGGGTGTGGGATGGCCGAGGGAAGGAGGGCCGCCCAGCAGGAGTTCCAGAGCCCTCAGGCCCTGGGTGGGGTCTCGGAAAGGCAGGGAGAGCTGTCCTCCAGCTTAAGTCCCGGGCGGGGCGGCCCCCTGAGGGGCAGGGGCACCCCCTCCCTGTCCCACTCCCCTGCATCACTCCTGTGTCCTGGGAGCAGGCAGGAGGCGGGGTGGGGGTGGGGGTGGTGGGGGGGTGCTGTGAGTGGGAGGCTGTAGATGGGGCCCCGGGATGACCCCTTCCTGCCCAGAGGCTGGCTCTGGACCCCCGGGGCCCTCGGTGCCGCCTGAGGAGGGCATCGGCCAGGGTGGAAGGCACTGCTCATCCGGGAGTATCCTCCCTGACCCTGAGGCTGTGCCTTGTGCTCCTGCGCGTGCGTGACCCGGGAGGGTGTGCGTTTGCGTTCGGCGAGTGTGCGCCTGCGCGCTCCGCCATTTTCTGCACTCCGGAGCTTGTGTCCGGTGTGCATCGGGAAACGGGACCGTCCACACAGCGAAATGGCTACCGTGGGCGTGAGCGGCCTCGGCGGCGCTTCTCCCGCGGTCGTGCCCGCGCCTGCCGCTAGATGGCGCGCGAGGATCACAATTGGGCCGGGCTGCCCTTCCCCCGTGGCCTGGAGGACATGGGTGGTTCCACCGTCCTCGGGGCTGCAGCAGCCCCCCCGACCACGTGTGCACCCTCGCCGCAGTGCCGGCGGAGGCGGGAGAGAGGAAGGGAGCTGGGTGCCCGCAAGGAGCCAAAGGGGCTGTTTGGCGGGGTGCCCTAGTGTCGGCGGTGTCTGGGCACTGGGCGCTGGTCTTCGGAGCTGGCTGGGGCCGGGAGCTGTGGACTCGCGGGGAGGGCGGCTCGACCCTCCAGCCACGAGGGCCCTCGGGCGGAGATGCCTGCTCTGGGCGCTGGGGCTCCGTGGGGAAGCGGCTTGTTCCTAAGCGGTGGGGGAAGGAGGGGAGTGGGGCGGGCAGGGGCCTCCTGCAGAGCGGTGGAGCCTTTTCCTAGCTCAATGTTCATGCGGCCTGTCCGTGTTCTGTGGTAGAAAGTGAGTAGAAGCGGACTGAGGGGAGTGTCCTGGTTACCGAGTTGCAGAGCTAGGCTTCTTAAGTCTGGGACCTGTGCTTCTTTCATCACATTATGTATTGCTTCCAGTTCGTGGGTAGTTTTTACCCCTAAGGCCTTGGTGAGCCTGGTGGACACGTCCTGATAGCTCTGGCAGTCAGTCCAAACGTGAGGCAGGGGCGCCTCTTAAACTGTCCTATTTGTTATCAAACCTCCTGCCTCCCAGATGCTAATGATGGTGCGCCAACACCTCGATTCTATGTAGACATCTAGCATTACTATTCATGCCAGACAGACCCTCTGTGTCATTTAACTAAAGCTCAACTGTTACACTCCGGGTGACATGATTGTGGCTCTCGTTGTCTCCCTTTCCACAGTCAGGTTCTGCCTTTCAGCCTTATTTGATTTTTATTCTTTCTAGCAAAACCTCTCCCTGAATTAAGGCCAGGCACAGCACAGGTAATTTTGAGGTTTATATTTCAAGTCCTAAGAGCCCCCATTTCCCAGAGCACCAGCAGTCCAGGGAAGAGTACCGCCCCCATCCCTTATTCTCGGTAGAATCTGGCCTTTCCTTTTCAGCTAGCCCTCCCTCTTCCCCTTGTGCCCGATGTCTGGGCAAACTGGTAAGAAAGCCTGGGTGCTCCTTCCTTTGGCACCAGAGGGAGATTAGAACCATGTGTGCCCCTGACCACATGTGAAAACTCTCACCTCGACCCCGCCTCCTCACCATGGTAAAATCTCAGGCCACTCTCTATCCTTGCTCTCACAAGTCACTTCACAGCTGGTTGAGAGGCTTGTCCTGCTCTCTTGAGACCCCTTGATTCTGTAAGTAATGAACCATTTCTTGACTTCTTGGTGTGTGTGTGTGTGGTGTCATTGGTCTCCACGTCCAAAGCAAATTTTGGGTGGGGGTCTGTCTGTCTCTCAGGTTACATTGGTGGAAATTATGTGCAAGTCTATGGAACTGCCCCCCCACCCCCCCACACACAACCAAGAGAGTCAATTACAGACAGTATCACAGGAAGCATGGCAGAGATTAGAGCCGCTCTGAAAGATGTAGGGGTGGTGGTCCCCATCATATCTCCATTTACTTTGCCAGTCTGTTCACTGCAGAAATTGGATGAATTCCGTAGAGTGACTGTATACCCCAGGCTTCACCAACTAGGAATTCCAGTTGTGGATGCTGTGTGCTGGACGTGGTATAATTGCTCAAGCAGATGCATAAGGCCTTAGGTCCATGTTACGTGGCCATTGATTTGATGAGTGCATTCCTTTCTATTCCAACCAACCAAAGAAAGAGGATAAGAAGCAGTTCACAATTATGTGGACATCTTTATTTACAGTTTGGCCCACTACCATGTTAACTCTCCTGCCCTGTGTCATATCTGTACTCTCTTATAACATAGTACAAAGAGATGTGGATCATCTAGACAGCCCATAGAACATCAGTCAGATCAGTTACACTGACACCATCATACTGACTGGACAGGAAGAGTAAGAGGCCTCTCTAAGACACATGTGCTCAAGAGCATGGGAGATAAACGCTATGAAGATTCAGGGACCTGACATTTCAGTGAAGGTTTTAGGAGTCCAGTAAGCAGAGGCATGCCACGATGCCCCCTCCAAAGTACGAGACAAATCATTGTGTCGTGAATCCTCCACCACAAAGGAGAAAGTAGCACACCTGGTAGGCCCCAGGATTATTGCTGCGGTCCATGTATCAGGTGATGCAGAAGGCTGAGGGCTGGGGTGCAGGAGAGGAACCTGCAGCAGAGGTGGGGTGCAGGAAGGAACTTGCAGCAGAGGTGGGGTGCAGGAAGGAACCTGCAGCAGAGGTGGGGTGCAGGAAGGAACCTGCAGCAGAGCTGGGGTGCAGGAGAGGAAGCTTCAGAAGAGGTGGGGTGCAGGAAGGAACCTGCAGCAGAGGTGGGGTGCAGGAAGGAACCTGCAGCAGAGCTGGGGTGCAGGAGAGGAAGCTTCAGAAGAGGTGGGGTGCAGGAAGGAACCTGCAGCAGAGCTGGGGTGCAGGAGAGGAAGCTTCAGAAGAGGTGGGGTGCAAGAGAGGAACCTGCAGCAGAGCTGGGGTGCAGGAGAGGAAGCTTCAGAAGAGGTGGGGTGCAAGAGAGGAACCTGCAGCAGAGGTGGGGTGCAGGAGAGGAGCCTGCAGCAGAGGTGGGGCGCAGGAGAGGAACCTGCAGCAGGTCCAGGCTGTAGTGCAAGTAGCTGTGTGGACCATCTTATATGACAGACCCCATGGTGTCAGAGGTATCAGTAATGGGCAAGGATGCAGTGTCAAGTTCAAGGTCAGCCCCTGTAAGAGAATTGCCACTCAGTCCCCTGGGGTTCTGGAGGAGGGTCATGCCATCAGCATCAGAGATTATATGTCTGTCTAGAAATAGCCTCTGGTGTGTTTCTGGGCCCTGGTAGAGACAGATGCTTGACTATGGGACACCAACTGACTCTGTGTCTGGAACTTCTCATCATGAGCTGGGTCCTGTCAAGTCAAAATCAGATGGCCGATCAGCAACTCACTGTAGGATGGAAGTGGTGCATCTGGAATGCAGCCTGGGCAGGGACAGAGGTATAAGGTTTGTGAGCAGTAGCACAGGCCCTCATGTTACCCATCACAGTCATACCAGAGCTCCTCCCTCAGCTCACACTATGGCCACATGATCCCATACAGCCAGATGAAGAAGGAGGAGAAGGTCTAAGCTTGGCTTTTGGATGGATTTGCTTGGTCTTTGGGTACAAGTTGAAAATGGATGGCAATTACATTCAAGCCACACCTAGGGATGTCCCTGAAAGAAAAGGGGGAGGGAAGATCTAAACCCCTAAAATGGGTTAGGGTGGAGGTACAAGGGGTGTTTTTTGTTTTTCTTTTGTCTGTGTCCTGGTTTTATTGTTTTGCAGCAGAATGCCCAACATTGAACATAATTGCAGCTATTTGGCTGTGCCAAAGATAATAATGCTTAAGTACAAATGGGAGACATGATTTTTTAAAATAAATATTTAAATAGAAGTTGGTCCTACGACCACCTGAAGTCTAGGTCTGGTCGGAGCTGCCTCACCTGTGGACCCGTGAAGACATCATGATTCCACTCCCTCCCTAATCAGTACATGGACACAGGGTGCCAATGGTCGTGATCACAATGAGCCTTTTGCCAGAGCCACCTCCACCTCTCCACAAACATGGTGAAATTTCTCGAAGATCAATGGTCCATAAAAGTTAAGTATTCTACGTGGTTCTCTTGGTCTGTGTGTCCAGCGGGGTGGGGCCTAGATGACCTCCTTCAGGTCATCATACAGGACCAGCATGAAGGCACCACCCATGAGGCAGAGGACGTTGGACAGGCGCCCTTGAAGAAGGCTTTGCCCCTTTCGTCTTTGAAGATCTTCTGCTAGCAGTTAAGGGCCCCCCTGCACATGATGTTGGCTCCTTTGTGCCCTGACTGCATCATCATCCGCCACCACTTGGTGCTGAAGGGGTAGGAGACCATGCTGGCCACCGCTGTCATGTTCTTAGAGTCAAGGAGCATGACTTTGGCGCTGTCGTACATGCCAAAGTAGGTGGCCTGGTAGATGATGCTCTGCACGGAGACGCTGAAGCCCTGGCGCAGACCCCGGATGCCATCAGACCTGGTGATCTGCACCAGTCTCCTAATCCTTTGAACTCGATGGCAGATTTCCCGAAGTCAGCCGCCAGGTGGGTTCTGGTGAAATCCAGGGGGTAGACGAAGCAAGAGGGAGGTGGATCTGGCCACCCCACCAGAGGCCAGATTGCCAGCAAAATACTTCCAGAACTGCGTGTGCTTGTCCAAGGCCCCCAGGAAGCTCTGCTTATACTTATCCTTGAAGGCGGAGTTGAGGACTTGAGTGGGAAGTAGTGGATGACCCACGTTGCCCGTCCAGAAGGACAGCACACCCTGCTCCTTGGGCATGCGCACGATGCAGTCCACGATGCCCTTGTACTGCTTGTCGGCTGCAATCTGCTTGCTGGTGTGCTGCAGCTGCACAGCAGTTTTACCCACTCCATCGGGGCCACAGCCATCTGGGAGATGGTGGCGGCAGTGCCTCTGGCCAGGAAGTCCTTGGCAAAGGAGAGGGCCTGTTTCGTTGTGGTGGCAGAACGGGCAGCTCAGTGAGTGGAGAACAGAGCGGAGGCACAGAGAGCTGGAGGGTGGGCGCTGCCGGTCAGCCCTGTTGCCGCTGGGACCGAAAATGCAGGCCTGGCATCCCATACAAGATGGTATACTGTCAGGGGATATACTTCAGACTGAAGGATGTGTCTGAGTGGGCGCATGAGCATGGGATCCTCTGGTATCACACATTGCATCACCCAGAAGCTGCTAGCTTTGTAGCATGCCACAATGTCCTGCTGAGGGTGCAGCTGAAGCACATGCTTAGAGGCGATACTCTGCAGTGATGGGGTGCCATCCTCCAGAATGCAATATATGCACTGTATCTGAGACCTCCATGTGGCACTGTGTCCCCAATAGGAAGAATACGTGGGACTGGGAGCCAAGGGGTGGAAGCCAGAGTGGCCCCACTTTCCATCTTTCCTAGTGACCTACTCAGGTGGACATTGTGTGTCACATCTCCTTAGCTCTGGACTTTGCAGGAGAGGATATTCTGGTCCCTAAAGACAGTGCACTCTCACCAGGAGACACAGCCAGAGTCCTGTGGTGCTTATAGATATGACTGCTGCCCGGCATTTTTTTGCTCCCTGTGTCCAGAGAGCAGCAGGCAGGAAGAGTCGCCATTTCAGCAGGGGTAAGCAACACTTATCAAGGAAGAGGCAGAACTGTTCTGACAGCTGCGGCAGGCAGCAATGTGTGCGCAACACAGATGGTGTGCTTAGGTGACTTGGTGCTCATTTGCCCAGTTGTGCCTGTGAATGGCCAAGTGCAGCAGTTCTGCCCTGAGAAGGGTATGGATGCCAGGGACTAAGGCCTCAGGGATGAAGGAGAGTGACCAAGACTGCAGAGGTGATAGCAGAGGGTGAGGGAAGCCTAGAATGGGCGGTGGAGGAGGGAGGTAACGAGTAGCTGTCACAACTGCAAGACCAACTGCATCAATGGCGTTGTACTTCGTCCCACCAATTTCTCTCTTCTAAGTGGACACTCAAGAAGACAGGCACGTGGGAGCCACAGAGAAACTGCTCCCTGAACATGTGTCCATGGAACAGTGGATCTGTGTGGCGCAAGGGGTGGACTGGGGCAGCTACGGAAGCTCACCACTTAGATGTCACTTTAAGAGAGGAGTTCAGTCAGCTGACAGCGTCCAGATGCAATGCTTTCAGGATCCACTGCAGCATTTGCACAGAGGTCACGCTATTCCCAGGCAGCACCCAGTCTACGACTTAGCACAGCAGGGCTACCAGAATCATTTCTGCTCAGTGTGGGACTCCTCAATGGGCCGTCTTTGCACCAGAGCTCCCAGTGGGCTGGCCAAGACTTTCTCAAAGCTGCACCATCGTCTAAGGCGCTCCCTTCCAGCCCTTCTTCTATCTCCCTCTCCTTCCACAGGTGTCGTACATTCACTGTGGTCTGAAGGCTCTTCCTGCCTACCCCCCTTTATCTTTCCCAATAAATCTTTTGCACTTTCTAACTCCATCTTGGCTTCCTGAAGGACCTGAACTGACACATTTCATTTGAGGCAAGAGAGTACTCCGTCTCTTCTTCCATGGCAAAGGTAGGAGAAAAGCCAAAACACTCTTTCCTCCTAAAAATTTCCTTTAAAAATTACCTTCGAAATATTTTCTCTTCTCTTAAATAGCATTGATGGGATGGTGCTTGCTGCAGTGGCTTTACCATATTTTAGTAAATTCAGCACCGTAGGGGGTTTGTTTGAGGGATTTGGGAGCTGATCACACGCAACGAGCTTTATTGGGTTGCATGTGCTCCGTAGCATGAGACCATCCAGAGGCTTATGGGTGGGCTAAGGAAACACCACCCAGAAGGAGAGGAGGGTAAGGTAACTGTTAAGGGAGAGGGAATCAGAGAGGAGGCTTAAATGTCTTGGTGATGGCACTCAGCAGCATGGCAGGGAGTCTCTAGGTCAGAGAATTCTGAAGGGCAGCAGTGGCTTGGCGTCTTATCCATGGCCAGCGGATGTGGGGTAAGGTGTCCTGGGAATTGCAAGGCAGGCAGGCCCTAATTGACTAATAATCTGCTGGTTTGGGCTATTTTAAAAATAATTTAATGTGTAAAAACTGGAGTTTGGCACCAGTGGGATTTTGAGCTAATGAATCTCAGCCTGCAACGAAGAAATAGAAAAGCGAGGGGCCAATACACAGAGGCCATCTGAGGCTGATTTATATAACAAGCATTTTGATGTATTTCTGTTGAGAACGGAGACCGTGCAGGGACTTAGCGCCTCCTGTCCTCAGGTTTGGGCTAAAACCCTGAGGAGACAGGCAACATTCCATTTAACATCCTGTTACATATTTAATAAATATGTATTCAATACATATGTATATAGCTATGTTCTGCCATGCATTGCCCCAGGTGCCAGAGATACAATGGATAGTGGAAACCACTCATGGTTCCTGCCATCATGGAGCTTTGAATTGCGGGAGGAATTGCACAAATACATATGTAATCATTATGTTAAGTGCTTGAGAAAGGCAGGTACTACAAGACTGCTACAAGAGTGTGTTAGAGAGGAACTTAAGTTAGATGGAGGCAGGAGTGCCAGTTGAGGTGCCCTTGGTGAAGGGACATGAATGCTGAGACCTGAAGGATGAGTAGGAGTTGGCCAGGCAAAGAGTGAGGGAGGTTGTGCTCAGGCAAAAAGAACAGAGCATGCAGTGGGCACAAAAGTGACCTCTACCACAGCCACCCACTTCTGCTGTCACTTTCCAGGCTTTGTCATCTCATGTAACTGCCCCCACCTTGATAATCAGTGATTCAAGCTTCCCACTCTGATTACAGACTCCCCGCTGTGGTCATTTTCCAACCTCTTCAGGGCCTTCAGGCATTGCCTTTCTCTGTCTCTCCCTATCTGTCAGCCATCTCCTTTTTCACTTAATCTTTATTTAAATGACTTTACTCAGGTATAATTAAAATGCACATATTTAAAGTGTACAGTTTGATAAAGCTTTCTCATACCCCTTTGAAGTCCCTCCCTCCTGTATCCTGCAACCTTGCTAAACTCACTTATTACTTCTAGCAGCTTTTTCTTGGTAGATTCTATGAGATTTTTCTACATAGAAAATGTTGCCTTCAGATAACAGCAGTTTGACTTCTTTTCTAATAATGAATACCTTTTACTTCTTTTTCTTAACATGAGACAGAACTCTTCTCTGTCTTAGAAAGGCTTTTTGCTTAGCTCCTTAGCTTCTGACTCAGTCCTCTACCTCTTCTTTGTCATTGCAATCTTGGCTCCTTAAGTCTCCAATTTTGTGTCTCCAGGCCTGTGAGACCACTGAAAGCTGTGCTGGTTTTTTGGTCCCCAGATATATCCATCTACCTGGATGAAGCCTGGATTCTCAGCCTCCTTCACTGCCCTAGAATTGGCAAATGTCCCCAGAGGAGAAGAAGCTGCAAAATATCAGTGTACCTTTCCATGGTTCTCCTTTCTCCTGCACATTGGCCCCTTAAGTTCTGATCACTTCAGTAGGTCTCCAGTGGTTTAAACTGATCTTTTTCGTCATATTTTTAAAAATTGTTTTTGCTATTTAGAATGTTATTATTATTAAATATTGCATATATACAAAAGAAAGATAATGTATCGTGTACATTAACAGTCCAAGGAATAGTAGAAAACCAAACGCCCATGAGTCTGTAACAGAGGAGAACAAACCTAACTCCATATTCGATCTATTCCTTTAGCTCTTATCTCTGTGCTTAGTCATGCTGGCTCTGAACCTTTGTCTCTTCAATCAGTAAAAGAACATTGCCCATAGCCTGAAATATACAATAGTCTTTTCTCAAGGCTCTGCCTCCCAGGCTTAACCTTTAAAGCCATAACACTTTCATTCATATAGACATAAAAAGTTATAGAACAGAAAATCACATTTGTCTTATTGAAGGTTTACAGGAACTCCGTGACCTGACCTACCTGGACGCCTACAAGAACAAGGGACTATCACATCCTCTCTGGGGTCTGGCCAGCACCAAGAGGTCTGCAACAACCAGCCACACCCTCTCCCCTTTTAGTATAAAAGAAGCCTGAATTCTACCTTGGGGAAAATGGTTCTTTGGGATATGAATCTGCGATCTTCTCAGTCTGCTGGCTTTCTGAATAAAGTCGCTGTTCCTTGCCTCAACACCTTGTGTCTCCATTTAGTGGCCTGTCATGTGCCGAATAGTATGAGCTTGGACTCGGTAACAAATCCACCATGAAGGTAAGCTTTAGGTACAGAGCCCCCCGACCCTCCTCACTTATATTCAGCCCTAGTCCACCCTCGTGCCACTATTCTACATTATTGTTATTTTAAAAATTCATTTAAAATGAGATATAATTGACGTATAACTGTGTAAGTTTAAGGCGTACAGTGTGTTGACTTCATACATTTATATGTTGCAATGTGTTACCACCTTAGGGTTAGCTAACATGTCTGTCACATCACATAATTTTATTTATTTATTTATTTATTTATTTTTGGGCTGTGTTGGGTCCCCGTTTCTGTGCGAGGGCTTTCTCTAGTTGCGGCAAGCGGGGGCCACTCCTCATCGCGGTGCGCGGGCCTCTCACTGTCGCGGCCTCTCTTGTTGCGGAGCACAGGCTCCAGTCGCGCAGGCTCAGTAGTTGTGGCTCACGGGGCCCAGTTGCTCCGCGGCATGTGGGATCTTCCCAGACCAGGGCTCGAACCCGTGTCTCCTGCACTGGCAGGCAGATTCTCAACCACTGCACCACCAGGGAAGCCCACATCACATAATTATCATTTATTTTTTGTGGTGGGGACACGTGTCATGTTTTAATGGGATTTTCCTGTTGTTCTCTATAGGAGCATTTGTCTGCCAAAAACTACCCTGTCATACCCATAAGCAGAAGTCAAATCAATAAAATCATGACCCCTTCAATGTTTCTCAAATTTTACCACCTGTTCTCATCTCTTCTACCACCATGTAGTCCAAATTAAGACCATATATCCCCTATATTAGTCCAACAGCCTCCTAAATTGATCTTGTATCCACTTTGCCTCCTTCTTATGCGTTCCTCATATAGCAGCCAGAATTATTTTTAAAAAACAAATCATATTATGTTACTTCCATGCTCAAAACCCTTCAATTGCTTCGTACTGCTTTCTTACCATAAAATGAAAAACATTTTTAATCACAATAAATGGCATTTGCTGAGTTGTGATCATGCTCAATGTACCAGGCACAGTATCGTTTGATTTTCAGAGTAATGCAAATGATTATTTCCATTATTTCCCTTGTTTATACCAATGAGTAAGTGGAAATCTATAAAGTTGAATTGAATTGGTTAAGGACACAGTTAGAAGCGGTGAAGCTGGAATTCCAAGCCAGGCCTTTTCAGCTCCAATGTACGTGTTTGAAACAGTTATATAGATATAGATATATAGACACCTGACTTCTTCAGGGCAGGCAGGTAGGCTGGAGACCCAGGGAAGAGTTAATGTTACAGCTTGAGTCCGAACGCAGTCTGGAGGCAGAATTTCTTCCTCGTGGAGGGACTTCAGTCTTTTCTCTTAAGACCTTCAACTCTTTGGATGCAGTGCACTCAGATTATGGAAAATAATCAGCTTTATTTATAGTCCACTGATTCAAATGTTAATCACATCTAAAAATACCTTCACAGCAACATCTAGAGACATGTTTAACCAAGCAACTGGGCAGTACAGCCCAGCCAAGTTGACACATAAAATCAACCACCATACTCCCTGACTATATTTTCATTGTAAAGAATTCAAACAATGGGAAGTGTAGAGAAGAAATACCGAGAGTCACACTCCCACCTCTGTCCCCTACCCTCCACAGAGATGAACACTGTCAACCTCTCAGTGAACATCCTTCCAGAGCTCTGCCTATTCCTTTAACATTCATACATATAAACATATATATATATATATATATAATATATATATAATTTGGTTTATTTTATTTAAATGGGATCATTCTATAAGTATTGTTTGTGTCTTGTTTTCCCTCTTGATTGGTAAGTCACATATATTTATCTTTTATTTTTTTACTTGGACAAAACATTTATTCAGTGCTTACAATATTAGGTGATACAATTGAGTAAAAAGCAAAAGTCCATCTTTGACCCCCTTCCTGAACCTCGCCCTCTTCCTCAAAGGTTAACACTGTTATCGTTTGGTGTGTACACATGCAAACTTTGGACACAATATTACACACGGAGCTGAAGATGACAGAGTGTGACTCTGCATCCCCTTCATGTGCTCTATTCTTCTCCATCCTTACCCCTGCATAATTTATGTCAAGAATGGCATGTTATGACATTGATATTATGTCATGAGACAAAGTCTATATTAATAAGAGAGAAGCTTGTTTGTCTTGCAAGTGTGACACTATGAAGCATATGAGAAGCTTAAGACTATTCCTATGGAGGACTGTCAGTGACTGATGGCTGTAAGAATCACCCTTTCCTTTCAAACCTGGGGCCAGGAGCTATTAGCTCCCAGGTTGGGGGACGGGTATATAAAGGTCAAGAATAATTTTTCAACCAGAAAGCCAAGACTTTGTTTTACTGTGTGGATTTATTACACAATTATCTGCAGGAACTTTCCAACAGAAGATATCAGGGGAAGGGAGGATTTTGAGATGGGGAGCTTATCCTGGGTTATCAGGATGGGCCTTAAATCCAATCACAACTGTCCTTATAAGACAGAAGCAGAGGAGATCTTTCTCTCTCTCTCTCTCTCTCTCTCTCTCTCTCTCACACACACACACACACACACACACACACACATATACATACAGAGGAGGAGAAGGTGTTGTGAAGGAGCACAAAGAGATTGGAAGATGCTGACCTTGAAGGCGGACCTTGAAGTGATGCAGACACAAGGCAAGGAATGCTGGCAGCCAACAGAAGCTGGAAGAGGCAAAGAAGAATTCTACTCTAGAGCCTCCAGAGGTAGCTCAGCCCTGTCAACCTTGGATTCAGCTCAGTGATAATAATTTTGAATTTCTGGCCTCCAGAACTGTGATAGAATAAATTTCTGTTGTTTTATACCGCCCAGTTTGTGGTAATTCATTACAGCAGCCATAGAAAACTCATACAGGACCAAGTCTAACTGTTCAAGTGTCAGCCACAACTTCCATACACACCTCGTGTGTCAGTGCTAAATGTCAGATGGTCACAGAGGAGGTAGGAGCTTTGGAAAGGCAATTGCCAACATGCTTGGATCCACAGGCTCCAGGGGTAGGAACAATGCATAAAGATTTTGACCTTGGGGATCTCCCTGAGACTGAGGAATGGGAAGAGAAATTAAAGGGGAATCTGAGGACTTGGATCAATGTTTACTCCCCTGTGAGTGGTTTGTGAGGTAGACAAAGGAAGGCAACAGTAAATAGAGTTACAGGGCCCTCATTCTTTAAGCGAGCACTCTAGGGGAGAGGCTTGGTCAGAGGCCAATGATTCGAGGGACCATGTTAATAAATTCTTAATTAATTAGTGGCACTTTGGCAGAATCTTAAAGCTGTAATGAATCTGCCATCACCATGGTGCACAAGAAATCTAGGGGACATGGGATGACTATGCATGGCAGGATGCTGGGAAAATGGAGACAGAGACTGACTGGAGATCAAGATGCCCTAGACCACCTCAGAGGCCACCTGTGGTTGTATGTAAGGCTCAGGGGAAAGGGGGAAGACATAGAAATAGTCACTGCTATTTGTATTCTGTTTAATGCCCTTTAAATCAATCTTATGAACTTTAAAGGAACCAGTTAATAATAATAACTTTAGAAAGACAAATGGCCAAGATTCCTCTGAATGAATATTCCCTTGTTAGTTTTGGATTTGACAAAGTAACTTTCCCCAAACCTTTAAACATGGGCCACAAAACTAATCAAACACTCCTAAGCATTTAAGGAAAATTACCTGTATATCGGACTGTCTTTACTGTTTCAAATACCCTTAAAAGCCTGGAGGAGAGAACCTTTAACTGTCAGGCTCACAGAGACAGGGGGCTAGATTCCAAGTCTGTGACCGCACTAGGACCTCCCACCAGCAGAGGGCAGTGGTCCAGACAGCGCGGCCTCTTGACTGGCCGAGGGAGGAAGGCTCTGAGAAGTGATGGGGGTGCCGCTAAGCCCGCTGCAGCCCCTCACAAGCCTGAACGGCTCAGGAAGCGCTTTCCCCACAGGATGCTGGGGAACAGAAGGTGTTTCTCCTCGGCTCCTGCAGGGAATACGTGTGCGCGGTACACATACCGTCCAAACGGGGGCGGCTCACAACCCGTCCGGATGTCCCAACCAGAGTTAAAAGTGGGCTTGCCGAGGCAGCTCTGGGGAGTTGCTCCGGGCGGCGATGGATTCAGCCAGGTTATAACGCTCTGGCACGGCTTTTTCCCATTGAGAACACTCAGGGAGGAAGACAAGATCCGATGGAGCATTGCGGCTGGAGAGGCGTGGAGGCGGGAGGAGCGGAGACACCCAGTACAGGGAGCCCTCCACATCCCAAAGGAAGAAGTTGCATTCCTTTTTTCCTTTGTTTCTCTTTTGGGAAATCCTGTTAGTGCTCTTTTCCTCACGGTTTCCACTTCTTTGTCTTCCTGGGAGAGTTACTCAGTGTTAACTTTCAGCTATCTAATTTAGTCATCAACGGTGTCATTCCTTCTATCGGAATATTTTATTTTATTTTATTTTATTCTATTTTTGGCTGCATTGGGTCTTCATTGCTGCGCTGGACTTTCTCTAGTTGCCACTAGAGGGGGCTACTCTTCCTTGCGGTGCGCGGGCTTCTCCTTGCAGTGGCTTCTCTTGTTGTGGAGCGCGGGCTCTAGGCGCTCAGGCTTCAGTAGTTGCAACACGCAGGCTCAGTAGTTATGGCACGCGGGCCCTAGAGCATGCAGGCCTCAGTAATTGCGGTGTGCAGACCCTAGAGTACGCAGGCTTAAGTAGTTGTGGCGCGCAGGCTCAGTAGTTATGGCACACGGGCTTAGTTGCTCCGCAGCATGTGGGATCTTCCTGGACCAGGGACTGAACCCGTGTCCCCTGCATTGGGAGGCGTATTCTTAACCACTGAGCCACCAGGGAACCAGAATATTTTCTTAATTCAGGCAACAGAATTTTTAAATTTCAAGAATTCCCATGACTTCTTTTCAAATTAGCCTCTAGTATTCTCCAGGTTAGTTAGTTAGATATGTCCCTAGTCTGTTGTTAGTGGCAACAAAGACACTGCTCCCAGAAGGCTTCTGGAGTGAGCATTGACCTTGGCAGCAACCTAGAGGAGACTCCCTGATTTGACATTGCAACCCATGCAGGGATAGGGCACTGAAGCTGTCACTGCAGAGAATGGACAGCTAATGGTGTTGGTGCGTTTAAGATTTTAGTTCGTTGACTAGCCTGTCCAGGGCCTAGAAGCTGTCTGGGCTGGCTACCTATTAGCTTCAAGGGCCCAAATACCTGTGGCCATAGAACCTCAATACTTAATTTGCAAAGTGAACAAACATGCTCAAAGTGAAATCTTTTGGAGGCTAACTAGGTCTGGCATTTTCAGACTTGGCTGAGGAAATACTGTTTTTGGCAAAGGCCACCCACACCCTGAGGAATTCTTGAACCAGCATTCAGTCACCCAGGGAAATTCCTCCTATGCTTCCAGTTGTCCCTTAGCGTCTCCTTTCCTCCTCATGTCCTTGGGGCTGAGGTTTTGGATGTAATCAGTGCATGTTCCTTATTAGGGGAAGGACACTTAAGACTCCCTTTATGGAATATTGGTTATGAAAGCTATTTTCATTTTCTTTAAGAGATACTGATTTAAGTTTAAGCTGTCGCTGAAGTGTGGACTTAAAGATATGTGACTCATTTCTTTACAGAAGTGAGCGAAACTTTTTGTATACCGCTCCCCAGCCTCTCTGAGATCCGGATGTGAGGAAGTACTGCAAGCTCTCATCGCGCCCTATGGCCTCCAGTGCAACCTGGAGCTTCTCGATGCCTCATGAAGTGGGCCAGAGCCCCTCCCTGGACCCCCACAAATCCATCTGCCATGGCCAACAGCCTCCACCGGATCACAGCAGCCCCAGCGCCTGCCCCTCTCAGCACCACTTACGCCCCTCGTGGCCAGGCAGCTCCTCCCCGCCCCCCCTCCCCGGACTACATCCCCCCCATGAACCCTCCCCCAGCAACCAGCCGGTGGCACTCGTCTCTGGGCCCTGCAAGCCGGGCGCCCCCCATGCTTAGAGATCAGACTGCCTCTCTCACCTCCCCACACCGGGGAGTCCTCCCCCGAGCACCCTCAGAGCCAGGGGCTCTCGCCTCTCGCACCCCAGACGCAGAGTCCACCCGTCTTGCCCCGGCCCACCCGGGAGCCGGAGCCCCCTTCCTGCCACGAGCGTCCTCCCCCCCACACCACCCCCCGCCCCGGCGGGAGCTCCCATAACGCCTACCGAGCCCGCGCCCGGGAGTCCTCCCCACCGATCCGCGCCTCCGCCAGGAGTAGCTCCGCCTTCCTCCCGCCACACGCAGCAGCCCTTAGACCTCGCCTCGTGTCTCGGCCCGGGGAGGGGGAGTGGCCCACCCGTCGCATCCTCCCCACCCCCACAGCCAGTCGTCCTCTCCTCTGGCCCCCAAAGCCGGCCCCACCCGCCCAGCAAGAAGCCCTCCGCTCTGGGCACCCCCCACGCTTAGCCATTACCCCACCCTCTGCACCCCGACTCCAGAACGACCCCACCAGCCACCCTGGCAGCCAGCGGTCCTCCCCTCGGACCCGCACACTGGGGGACACTTCCCTCAGCCCCCCTTCAGCCCGCTGCCCTCCGCCGCCCCTCCCCCACTCCCAATCGAGCAGCCCGTACCCCTCCCCCCAACCCCACTCCTTCCCAGCGCCCCCCGTACCTGCGGAGTCCAGCACCCAGCAAAGCCCCCACCTGTCTCCTGACTTTCTGTGACTCTGTGGATGACGCCGGAGTCCCGCTCAGAAGGGGCTGAAGAGCTCGTCTCAGCACTGCAGCCAGGAACTGTGCAGCCCACTGTCCCAGGCACTCTGTGCGAATGCCACGTGGGTTTCCGGGTGCTCCCGGAAGCCCGAGGAAGATGAGGGAGAAAGATCTAGACGTCTCCTTACACAGAAAGTGGTTGGATCAGAAGAGCACGTGAGGAGACGCTTTGCTACAGAAGCAGCAGTAGCCACGCGCACTGAGGGCCTGAGGTCCCAAGGCTTGGCGCCTCCGGAAGCAATCACAGTAGAAACCCACCTGTAAAGACAGATTGACCAATGAGCCAACATGGGCTCTGCATCTCCAAGTTAGCTCCTCCAACTCGGCCGCCTTACAGGGAGGCCTTCCTATTGGTGGAAGGCCAATGGGCGTGTCTTTTGCTTCCGGAGGCGCCAAGCCTTGGGACCTCACGCTCTCAGTGCGCGTGGCTACTGCTGCTTCCCTAGCAAAGCGCCTCCTCACGTGCTCTCCTGATCCAACCACTTTCTCTGTAAAGGGACGTCTAGAACGTTCTCCCTCATCTTCCTCGGGCTTCCGGGAGCACCCGGAAACCCACGTGGCGTTCGCACAGAGTGCCTGGGACAGTGGGCTGCACAGTTCCTGGCTGCAGTGCTGAGACGAGCTCTTCAGCCCCTTCTGAGCGGGACTCCGGCGTCATCCACAGAGTCACAGAAAGTCAGGAGACAGGTGGGGGCTTTGCCGGGTGCTGGACTCCGCAGGTACGGGGGGCGCTGGGAAGGAGTGGGGTTGGGGGGAGGGGTACGGGCTGCTCGATTGGGAGTGGGGGAGGGGCGGCGGAGGGCAGCGGGCTGAAGGGGGGCTGGGGGAAGGGTCCCCCAGTGTGCGGGTCCGAGGGGAGGACCGCTGGCTGCCAGGGTGGCTGGTGGGGTCGTTCTGGAGTCGGGGTGCAGAGGGTGGGGTAATGGCTAAGCGTGGGGGGGCCCTGAGCGGAGGGCTTCTTGCTTGGCGGGTGGGGCCGGCTTTGGGGGCCACAGGAGAGGACGACTGGCTGTGGGGGTGGGGAGGACGTGACGGGCGGGCCACTCCCCCTCCCCGGGCTGAGACACGAGGGGAGGGCAAACGGCTGCTGCGTGTGGCGGGAGGAAGGCGGAGCTACTCCTGGCGGAGGCGCGGGTCGATGGGGAGGACTCCCGGGCGCGGGTGCGGTAGGCGTTATGGGAGCTCCCGCCGGGGCGGGGGGTGGGGTGGGGTGGGGGCGGAGGACGCTCGTGGCAGGAAGGGGGCTCCGGCTCCCGGGTGGGCGAGGGCAAGAGGGGTGGGGTCTGCATCTGGGGTGCGAGAGGCGAGAGCCCCTGGCTCTGAGGGTGCTCGGGGGAGGACTCCCCGGTATGGGGAGGTGAGAGAGGCAGTCTGATCTCTAAGCATGGGGGGCGCCCGGCTTGCAGGGCCCAGAGCGGAGCGCCAGCAGGTGGTGGGTGGGGGAGGGTGTATGGGGGGATGTAGTGGGGGAGGGTGCGGGGAGGAGCCGCCTGGCCACGAGGGGCGTAAGCGATGCTGAGAGGGGCAGGCGCTGGGGCTGCTGTGATCCGGTGGAGGCTGTTGGCCATGGCAGATGGATTTGTGGGGGTCCAGGGAGGGGCTCTGGCCCCCTGCATGAGGCATCGAGAAGCTCCAGGTCGCACTGGAGGCCATAGGGCGCGATGAGCGCTTGCAGTACTTGCTGACATCCTGGCCGCGGAGAGACTGGGGAGCGGGTATAAGGGGCGGTGTCTCAGGTGGGCGGAGGGAAGGATCCCAGGTCCTGCGTGGAATCAAGGTGAGGGCCCTGAGGGAGGACTGAAGGGAACCAGGGCCCCAGAACAGAGTGGGCCCTGGATGGCGATGGAGGGGCATAACCCCATGCAGCAGTTTCTGACGTCCGGCTCTCAGAGCGACTGGGCACCTGCTATAAGGGGCGGCGCCTAAGGTGGGAAGAGGGGAGAATCCCAGGTCCAGCTGGGAGTCAAGGTGAGGCCCCTGAGGGAGGACTGAGGGGAGCCCACAGAAACCCATCCGTGTGGCCAGCCCTGGGCAACAGCGGGGCGGGATGACCCCAGGCAGCATTTCCTGACATCCGGGTCCCAGAGAGAGTGGGGACTTGGGGTAAGGGGCAGGGCCTCAGGTGGGCAAAGGGGGGGTATCCCAGGTCCTGCCGGGCGTCAAGGTGAGGACCCTGAGGGAGGACAGAGGGGACCCTGGGCCCCAGAACAGAGGGGACCTCAGAGGAGCTCGCCCATGCTGTCAGCCCTGGGAGGTCCCGGGCAGGGCTGACTTGACGTTGCAGGCTCTCACCTCTGCCACGTGGTTGGGGATGGAGGCGTCTAAGGATGCGAGGACCTTGGTCTGAGGGGAAACATCAGGTCAGCAGAGGGAGGAGTCCCAGGATCTGCCGGGGTCAAGGTGTGGACCCCGGGAGAGGACTGAGGGGAGCCCGATCTCCGGAACAATGGGGGGCCCACAGAGTCCGGCCCACCCCTCCTGCCAGCACCGAGGGGCCCAGGGCTGTGCCACAATCTACACCCGAGGTGCCCCCTCCATTCCCCTTACAGGGGCTCCAGGAACCGGGAGGCGAAGGCCCAGGTCTGAGGCACGTGTCCTCAGGCCACAGAGCAGAGGAGGCCCAGGCAGCGCCAGGAGTCAAGGTGAGGTGCGTGCCCTGAGTGTGTACCCAGGGGCTCCCCCTCCCAGAACAGAGGGGACCCCACAAGGCCCAAGTCACCGCACCTCCCCACACCCCTCTCAGCCCCGGTCGGTACCTGGGGCTGTGCTGGCTGCACCCTGAGGGGCCACGTCGCTTCCTTCTTCAGGTTGGCAGGGGACAGGCCGCCCAGGAGGAGCGCCCCTGTGATGCCCGAGGGAACCCCTCCAGACGAGCCCTGTAAGTGGCCTTCGTCAGAGCTGCCCAGGGTGCGTGTCTCCGCCGAGGCCGCTCACACCCCCTCTCTCCCCCAGGTCCGTGGTCCGTACCTGTCACCCCTGCCCAGACTCCCGTCGGCGGCCCGACCCCAGTCATCAGGCCCCTGGTCGAGATGAGAGAGCTGCGCCAGCCTGAGGCAGACCTTCAGGCCCCAGTCCAGGCCCAGGGCCCGGTGGAGGCGCAGCTGTTCGGGGCTGCGGGGGAGGAGGCCGCATCCCCCTCGTCCTCCTCCTCCCCCGTCGCCCCCTCCTTCTCCGCCTATGCCGAGTCCTTGCCCCAGGAGGCACTTACTGTGCTGAAGTCTCACCTGGTGGTATTCCTGCTCCTCAAGTATCGCACCAAGGAGCCGATCTGCAAGGCGGAGATGCTGAATATGGTCCTCCGTGACCATCGGGACCACTTCCCCGTGGTCTTCAGCCGAGCTTGCGAGTGCATGCAGCTGGTGTTTGGCGTGGACGTGAAGGAGGTGGACCCCCGCGAGTGCACCTACGTCCTGGTCCCCACCCTGGGCCTCACCTGTGATGCAGTGCTGAGCGATGGGCAGAGCATGCCCAAGGCCGGCCTCCTGGTGATGGTCCTGGGCCTGATCGCCCTGTACGGTGACCACGCCCCTGAGGAGGAGGTCTGGGAATTGCTCAGCATCATGGAGGTGTATGCAGGGAAGCAGCACTGCATCTACGGGGAGCCCAGGGAGCTCCTCACCAAAGTGTGGGTGCAGGAGGGCTACGTGGAGTACCGGCAGGTGCCCCACAGCGACCCCGCCCGCTACGAGTTCCTGTGGGGTCCCCGGGCCCACGCGGAGACCAGCAAGTGGCAGGTCCTGGAGCATCTGCTCAGGGTCAATACCGTGGGTCCCCCGTCTGCAGGGGCTGTGAGCGATGAGGAAGAGGGGGCCTGAGCCAGAGCAGCAGCCAGGCTCCTTCCAGGCCCAAGTTCACTGGTAGGAAGTGAGGTTGGTCCTTCACTCTGAGTTTGAAGAGAGAGCGGTCGAGTTTCCAAGTAGTGAGGGCCCCTGCGAGTGGGGGGAACATGGTGTGTAGCATCTTTGGGTTCCTGTTGTGTATGATGACATGGAATATCATCTGTTTTCTTTAGGAATTTTTCAAATGTTACTCGTTTTAATGGAAGACTAAACAAGCTTCAGTGTCTAACTTTGTGAATGACTTTGATTAGAATGTGTTTATAATTACCCAGTTTAAGAACAAGAGTTTTGCTGTTTTGTAAAAGAGGTCGGGAAATCTCCCATTTCATTTTGTGACCCTGAGGCAGATAACGTGGAATTGGAATCAGAACTGCTCTGGAAATGTGAAAGTACTTAGCAGTAATATAGATGGGGGAAGAATTAGAAAAATAAAAGTAATCGTAGTGAGTTTTTGCTTCTTATCCTTCTTGTCTGTCATTCTGTAAAACTAAGCTATCTCTGTTTAGTTGGATTTGCACGGTGATTTACGAAAGCATGAAAACCTTGATTTGAGTAAGTAAGCCCCCTGCTCTCCGGCTTATATATTCGGCAGCCCTCCACGGAGGCTTTGCTCTCTGGAAGGGCCTGTGTTAGTAGCGGGAATGCTAGGAAAAGCAGGACACACCCACACCTAGGGGGATGGTCTAGGAGCCGCAGTCACATGAGGAAGGTGGTGAGACGTCCCCCAAGTCCCACAGAACAAGTCAACACGGGACGAGGCGGTGGGGCTCCAGGAGCGAGCCCTGGAGTGTAAGTGCCCCGAGCCAGGGCAGTTTGGGCCTTTGGGAAGCGGGGCTTCCATCTGTGGGAGGTGATGGTGATGGAGCTGGGTGGTGGCAGCAGCCAGACCTGCAGAGGGTGTGTCTTGGGTTTGGGGGGAAAGTCTGAAATGCGACATGGCTGTGAGGTGTCCTTCTGGATAACGGATAAACCCGAGAGAAATCTCATACTCGGGCAGGAAGGAAGGGGTCCTGGCTCTTGTCGCATTGCTGTTGACCATAGTGAAGAGAAGTAGGTGTTATATATGCAACATCTGGAGAAATGCGGTCACACTCCCTTGACGTGATGCCCAGAAGTCCGTGGACAGGCCCTCTTTTCCCTGTTCGGGGGGGAACCAGAACCCAAGGTGTTGATTAGCTTTAATCATTATCGTGACTGTAATTTGGCAATTGTAATCAAGGACTCGATGTCTGGTGGGGCTGAAATGAAGCAAAGGAATGGTTTGGATGGAAGAGCATCTGGGAGGGATGCAAAGCCTTGTTCCTTGATTCTATTTCCTGGAGCTTTGTGTTGTATCCCGCTGGGAACACTCCTCCTCACCCGAATTTAACACATCCTCTAATTGGGAAAATTTCCTTAGTTTTATTTATGAAACATCTTGTTTGGCTGATTAGCTTTTCCACATCCTATTGAGCTGCATATTCTCTGACATGACCGGGACAAGAAACCGCCCAACCAAAGGCCAGAGGAGAGAGGGGAAGGGTCTGTGATCCAAACAATATGAGAAATAACTGCCCATCGTCAACGTTCCCACAGACGCCAGGTCCTGTGAGCTGCTTCACGAAGCTCACGCGCATCCCTGCAGCCCCTACAAGACACGGCTCGTCACACCGACTCGCTTCACAGGTGAAGAACCTGAGGCCACGGGGCTTGGGAATCTTCCCAGGGTCACGTGCTGCTAAGTGACGGGGTGGGGACCAGAGCCCTGGTCTGACTTCCTCTCGAGCCCACGCTGCGCCCACCCACCCCCGGCCCGTGGCCGACCTCCTGACTGGCGACCCATCGCTCTTCTCGGTGCTACACGGTGTCTTTCAGTTGACAAAAAGCAGGCCCAAGAAAGGAAGGTGCCAAGGAGAAGCAGAGGCAGTGTGGGGCTGGTCTGTGGTTTGCTGAGATCCGCCACTGCCAGGTGCCGGCATTTCTGTCCAGTGCCGGCACCTTCCCGCGTGACGGCGCCCCGTCCCTGTTCCTGCCCTGGGGCCCTCCTGCCCAACGGGAGCCCGGCCTGCTGAGCTGCTCATGGCTGAGCCACGGGCAGGGAGGGACTGAGACTGCCTGGGACTGACTGTAAGGCCCCAGTGCCTACCGGGACAAGGCCCCTCCAGGAGCCTCCTCAGATACTGGAGGGAAGTGAACGCTGGCAGACACCCCGAGACCCTGGCGGCAGCGAGGGAGGGGAGCGGCTGGAGGGCCTCTGGGCTGGGGGCATCAGGGCGCGGAAGCCAAGGGCAGGGGCCGCAGGGCGAGGCTGGGAAAGGCAGGCCTCGGACGTCACCAGGGCTTGTGCCTGCCCAACTGAAGGGTCCCGAGACCCGGCTGAGAAAGACCCCCACGGTGCCACACAAACCCACTGCCGGGGCCTGGCTGGCACCTGGGAGGGAGGGGGACCAGGAAGGAGGCAGCTCCTACGGGACCCAGGGGGCGAGGGAGGGCCCGAGGAGGGGGGCAGCAGGCAAGGCCACACAGGCGGGCCCGCCCAAGGAGGCCCCAGCCTTCGGGCCCCTTCCGAGGAGCCACCGACGGCCTCCACCGAAATTCGCAGCCTCCAAGGTCACGTCCCTACAGGAGGAACTGACCTGAAAGAATGCTCTGTAAGCCACTTTAGAAGCACAAAGACCAGGGAGCAGGCCCGAATCTAGGCCTGGGAGCTCCATCCAGGATGCCAGTCCTTAGGCTGAAAGGCACCTCGGGGGGTCCTCTTCCACACCCTCTTAGCTCTCCCCTTTCAGAAATAGGGCAGTGGCGCTCACAGAGGGCAGACGACCCTGCTTAGTGGCAGAGCTGGGACAGGGGACCTCGGATCCTCGCAGACGGGCCTTTCCAAGGTGCCACTCTGTCCCCTCCACAGTGGCTATGAAGGACAAAGTCGCCCACAACGGCCAGAGAACGCGCATCGCCAAACCCACCATCCTATCCTCCCACCTGCGGTGAAGACGGACGACTCTCATTCGGGTTTCGGCGCGTCTGACACCCAGACCCTCATCTATTTCCAAATGCACGTGGACGGGGGCTTCCTCCGGTCACGTCTAGGTCGGCAAGTAGGAAATTTCCTTGGGAGTCAGTCCGTGTCACTTAGGCCCGTTCAAAAGCGTCTAAGCTGAAAGCAAACAAAATCATTCTATGTATCCTCAAGGTAACAGCGAGACAGGGCCCCCGGGGTGGAGGTGGAGGTGGAGGTGGGGCAGGGGCGGGCGTGGGGAAGGAGAGCAGGGCTGGCCTGGGAGCGCACCAGTGAAATGCTCGCTTTCAATGGGACAGGCTACACGCTGAAGCCCCAAATCAAGTCCTTCAAAGGGCAAGTACCCACAGAGACCCAAGGTGGACGTGGGAGGCCAGGATCGGGGGCAGCAGAAGCCAAACCACCCCACTGCGGAAAGGAAACAGGGCTTTCGAGGCAGCCTGCAGGGAAGCTGAATCCGACGGTCTGGGAAGGCGATGGGAAAAGGACACACGCAGGTGTTCCAAAAGTGAGCACTCTTGGGCCACGAGAAGGGCTTCTACGGGAAGAAATGGACGCTGAAGACAATCCCTCTGTGATCCGCACAGGGATGAGGTCTGGGGGCAGGCAGAGGAGAGAAAGGCTGCAGTCCCAGCACAGATGCTGGATGGGGGGCTGCCGCGCCCATGACCGTGGGGGGAGCACAGAGAACCGCACACCGTCCCCTCGGGGCTCCTCACCAGCCTCCAGACTTTGGCAACCTGTTTTAAGAAACGTTTAGTTTTAGCTGAAGAGGCCTGAGCAGTGGCAGGTGATTTAGGGAAACGCTTGCTTTGATGATTAGATCATATTACCTGTTGGAGTTACGTGATTGTCACTTTTTCATCCTCCTTCATAGTGAGTAATACAATTTACATGTCTGTGCAGTGCAGTGTGTGTCCTATGTATATATATAACATGTGTGTAGAATATATGTGCCTATATACACATGCATCGCCATACCACATGTATGTATAGGGAACGCGTCATGTATGTTCCAGTACCCAGACTGAGGTCATCCACAGGGCCCTGAAGGGCACAGACACTCACGCCCCGTGGGGGTGCTGAGAGTCCTCCAGCCCGGCGGTCCCCGTGCTTTGAATGCAGGCTTGCCGCCTGCCTGACAGCCAGTCTGCCCGGGGAAGTGAGCCTGCAGGAGAACGTGGGGCCACCACGCCGCCCGGAGAGAAGGGAGCAGAGTGGGCAGTGGAAGGAGAGAGCAGGGCCCAAGCCTGAGCAGAAGAGCCGCCTGCCGAGGGCCGTGCCTCGGACCCCCACATCCAGGACCCTTCTCCATCCTCACACCCTCAGTCCTAGACCCTCACCCTCCTCCCTGGCCCTCGTGTCCATTTCACGAGAGATGGTGACCCGATGGGGCTGGGGAGGCCACGTGGGCAGAATCCAGTGTCAGGCTCTCATGGGCACTAATGCCTGGCTTCCCTGTGTTTTCTCCATTATGTGGCCTGAGGCATCAGGTAGTAGGACCCCGTGGAGGACAGCTGAATCCCCCTTGACTGTTGGGGAGACAAGTCAGGCCAGTGCAGGGACGGGGCTTTGCACGTACATGAAGCTCAGCTTGAATAAGAGTCCTTCTAGTGATAAGCTGATCAAATCATGGAGACTCCCTATGCCTCGATTTCTCCATCTGTAAAATGGGCCTCGTAATAGTACAAGGCAAAAGCATTGGTGTGGGTTTCCCCATGATGTGACCTGTTTGTAAAAGGCCTGGGCCAAATGAAGTGGTCGGTGGATGTAGCTCTTGTTACTGAGTGTGTAAGAAAGATGCGCCCTCCCCCATGTTGTGAAGATTCCAAACCAGTACATGTCTTCTGATCCCCGCATACGTGGATTAGTGCAGTTTTTCTTTTCTCGTGAAAATTTGTTATCAGAATGCTTGGATTCGCCTTACTCTTTTTCTCTCTTGCCCCTGTTCACGATGAGGCTATTGATTTGAGGTGTTGCTTCCATTTGAACACAGGTGTTTGCAGCTTTAACTCCCAAGTGCCTCTTTGGCCGCGTGCCGTAAGTCCTGGGGGCGTTGGTATGTGTTTTCTTCATTTCAAAGCATTTTCTAAGTTCCCTTGTATGTCCCCTGGGCTATTGTTACGGACTGAACTGCATCCTCCCAAATTTTGCATGTTGAAGCCCTAACCCCTAGAACCTCACAATGTCACTGTGACGGGAGTTAGTGGTTCTCAGGTTGACATGAGGCCATTGGGATGAGGTCTAAAGCAAGATGGCTGGTGCCCTTGAGAGAAGAGCAGATCAGCACATACAAGGAGAGAAGGCAGGGCCTGGGGGTGCGTGCACAGAGGGTGACCATGTGAGGGGCGGTTAGAGCACGGCCACCTGCAACCAAGGAGACCGGCCGCAGTACGAGCCACCCCTGCTGGACCCTCCCTCTCAGCCTCCCGGGCCCCACCACGGTGAGAATCTGTGTCTGCTGTTTCAGCCCCTCATCCTGTGCTGTTGCATTTGGCATCGTCCCAGACTAATGCTGTTATTTGGGGACGCATGGCTCAATTTCCCTCTATTTGCAGATTTCCCAAGTTTCCTTGTGTTACTGATGTCTAATTTCACTCTATTTTGGCCAGAGAACATACTTTGTATGATTTCAGTCCTTTTGTTTGTATCCCCTTAAGTCTACTGAGGGATGCTGTGTGGCTTAACGTGTGGACTATCTGGTGAGGGAAGGCCTCTCCTCCTGGCTCGCAGAGAGCCGGTTTTCTCTTGGTCTCTCACTTGGCTGCTTCTGTGCACAGGTTGGGGGGGACGGGAGGGAGGGAGGGAGAGAGAGAGAGAGGGAAAGAGGGAGGGAGGGAGAGAGAGAGAGGGAGGGGAAGGGAGAGGGAAGGAGGGCAAGAGAGAAAGGGGGGAGGGAGGGAGATACAGGGAAGGGAGAGAGAGAGGAGCAGGGAAGGACAGAGAGAGGGGGAGGGAGAGAGAGAAAGGGGGGGCGAGGGAGGGAAAAAGAGAGGGGTAGGAAGGTACGGGGAGAGAGAGAGAGAGAGGGAGGGAGGGAGAGAAAGAGAGAGAGAGAAAGAGGGAGGGAGAGAAAGAGGGAGAGAGAGAGAGGGAGGGTGGGAGGGAGGAAGAGAGGGTGAGGGAGGGAGGGAGATCTTCCCTGTCTCTTCCTCTTTTCCAAAGGACACCACTCTTGTGGAATTAGGGCCCCACCCTTATGACCTCATTCGACCTTACTGACTCCCCCAAGGGTGCTCTCTCCAAATACATTCACCTTGGGATTAGCACTGCAACAGGTGGATTTAATGGTTGGGGTGGGAGCTGGGGGATCCATTTGAATCCATCACAGGGGGAACTGAAGTCTCCCACTTCTGTTGTACACCTGTTTCTTCCTTCCCTTCTGTCCATTTTTGTATGGTTCATTTTGGGGCACTGCTGTTGGGTTGCTCAAGAGACCCCCCTGACGTCCACTTGCTGTTGGATTGTGACAGACAGGAGCGGCAGATGGGACCACCCCTCACCCGGGCTGACCCGCGGCTCCTCTGGCTGCTGGTGGTTGGATCATTCCTGGTACCTTGGGTCTACTTCCCCTCCTCCCCCAACCCTCCTTTTTTCCCCTTTTTTGTGTTTTTGGCCACCCCACAAGGCTTGGGGGATCTTAGTTCCCCGACCAGGGATTGAACCCGGGCCACCACAGTGAACGCGTTGAGTCCTAACCCCTGGAACTCCAGGCAATTCCCGCTCCCCCCCGCCGCCTCCTTAGCAGTGTTTGGGAGGGGATGTCGCCCAATCGCTGTGACAGCCACAGAGGCCTGGCCAGGTCCCCCAGCCCATCCCCCACACGTGGAGGCAGCAGCTGTGAGCTGGGGGCACGCCCTGGCCTTCAGTGCTCTGTACACATCACTGGGTGCTGACCCTGCTCACTGTCTTCGTGGGGACGCAGGCTCAGGACGCCCGCCCCCCACCCCCGAAGCTGGGACCCAGCACATTTCCAGAATTTACGTCGTTGACCAGTGCGAGCTGGCTCAGTCACGTGTGTGCCCGCGTGGTGCTGAGCCCTCGGGGCCCTGCCGCGGCTGGTATCGGCACAGCCGGCAGCGAGGGCGACGAGGCCGAGGCTGGTGGACGGGCAGCCCCGGGCTGACCACGGGGCTGAAGGAGGCTCGGGCAGAGCTGGTGGCAAGTGAGTCCGCCATCGATCGCCAGACTCACGTGGCTCTGCCCGTTTCGGCCTCCAGGGTCACCCTTACAGAGTCTGGAGCACTTGTGACGCAGCCCTCTCTCTCTCTGAGCCACCCTTTCCGGTTGAGAAGCCTTTCCACTGTCCTAGACACTGTCGCCTGGGACGCCCTGGGAACAGAAGTCAAGCCCAGGGCTCGGGACCAGCCTGGCCTCTCCTCTGGTGGCCCGGGCACGAGTGGTTCGGCGACTCTATGTGGCTGTCACAGGTCAGCCTGTGAAGCCCCTTCTCGCGTCCCCTTTACTCCTGCGGGAGCTTGGGCAGCTGCCTCTACCCAGCCCAGGAGGGCGGGAGCTCGGCCAACGTCAGTCCGCGGACATGCGGTGCAAAGTCTAGAGGGACTCAGCGCTGGCGTGAGGTACGCCGCTGCTCTCTTTACCGACGCCAGGCAGCCTAGACTTCGTAAATCAAAAGGTGCCTTCGGTGAAAAGCAGGTAACTGGATGTTACAGTCTGCACAATCTCCCCTTTCTCTGTAGAGTTACACGTAAGCAAGTTCCCCACGGGCTGAGGTGAATGGGAAAGTGGATTTTAAATAGGAGCATCTCCCTGTGGTCCCAGGTCAGGAGGCCTATGGAAGTCCACGACCAAGAGGAGAGCAACCTACTCCTTAAAAGTTAAGGTGTGCCCCAGTCAATGAACCCTAGAAAGGGGCTGAGCGCGCATCAGCGGGCCTCGGGCTGTAAGCGCAAGCAGCCCGGGCCGGGCGGCACCTGCAGGTCAGCGCCCAGGGTGACGGCACTCCTCTCCTGCACCGCCCAGTGTGCCCGTCTCAGGGGGCCTGCTCTACCTGCCGCCAAAGTGCGAAGAAGGGAGCCCCCAGTCTTCTGGTTCTGGTGGACTGGTGTGTGCGCTCTCTCCTCCCGCTGAGCTCGGGGCTCTTATCTCGACAGTATGACCGTGGAGCTTTACTTCCTTTGCTCCTCAAGGCAAACACTCTTTAGGGGGGCTCGTCCACAAGGACTCGCGCTCTAAGCTCGACACCCCAGCGACCAGAGGGTGTTGGAGCATGGCGCCCTTGAAGTGTTCAGCTCGAAAAGGCAAGGGAAAGAGAACCAAGAACGTGTCACCAGACGCAGGACCCGCAGTGCAAAGCAAACCTCAGTCCTGCTGTCCAGACACCAGAGAGCACCCCCAAACTGAACCCCCGCAGGCCCCTGGCGGGGACCGTCCCCTCCACCCCTGTGCGTCTCAGGACAGTAAGGGCTCTTTTCAGGCCTCTGACCCGGGGAGGCCTGAGCTCTTCTCATCTGTCAAATCAAGACCCTGCTGGACACGGTGTGCCCGCGACCGTGAAGCCGCGGATGCCAGGCCCTTCCTTGTGCTTGTCAAGCCCTTGAAGGGTCTCTCTAGTGAGTGGAGGCAGGGCGTCTGAGGGGCTTCACCGGGTGTCTGCTAGGTGCCCGCACTGTGCCGGGGGTGGGCTGTCCCCTGTCATCGTTTCCTGCTGAGGGGACTCAACTGCTCAGCCGGGCCCAGGACGGAGGCGCCAAACACGTGTTGGGCAGAACATCGCTCTCATGTCCCCGTGCTCTTTATTGCCCTGCAAGGTTGTGACCGTGTTACCACCTCTGGGTGTCTGCAGGGTCTGCCTGGTCAGGGTCCTCTGTGGGCCCGCCTGGAGGGGCCGGGTATTCCCTGAAACAGCGGGAGCCCACGCAGTAGTAGCAGAAGGGGCTCAGGGGCCGAGGGATCAAGGTCAGGGAGGCGGCAGGCCTGGCGGCCACCTCGGGCATCCAGGGGGCGCAAGAGGCAGCGGCGCGGCCACCGGGAGCCACGCGGGGGGGCAGGCTGAGAGCTGGGGGGGCGCGGCGGCCAGGCCCAGCACGGGCCAGGGAGGACTCATCTGGGCGGGAGGCCAGGCGAAGCAGAGCCAGGGGACCTCGGCGGGCCGGGCCACCTCTGCCAGGCCAGGGCCTAGAGGGACCAGAGCCTGCGCGTCGGGATCCGGCGCGGGGGGCTCGGCTGCTGTCCGAGGAGGGGCCGGAGGGATAGAGTCAGTCCTGGCCAGGGCGGCTGCATGGTCGAGTTCCGGGTCGCTCGGGGTCCCCTGGATGTCCTCAGGATAGGGTGGGAGGCCGTCCTGCGGCTCCGAGGCGCTGGGCGCCGGGAGGTACCCCAGGGCTGCCGGCTTGCCGTCCACCTTCCAGGATGCAGGTTTAGTGCACACTCTCCCCTTCATCCTCACGAGGAGGTGCGGGCAGCCTCTCTTAAACAGGGGCCCTTCTCGTCCTCAGCCATGCGGAGGGCGGCGTGTCCCTCCTTCTCGTAAACGGGACAGTGCAGCGCGGCCGGCAGCACCCTGGGCTCACACTCCCGCTCAGCCCCTCACAAAAGTGCTCCGGTTGCTCGGGGGTGACATCACAGCCCAGCCAGGAAGTGACATCATACAGGGCAGGCCCGTCAGCATGTCAGCCTCCTGCTTCACGCCCGTCATCGCAGGGGGCACGATGACACTCGTGCACGGGTGCAGAGCCACAGGCCGAGCCCTCGTGCAAACCGGGCACGGCCTTCTGGTCCCGGAGCCCCCGGGCCAGGCCGACGTGCACGGACCCACGTGTGACCCACGAGGTCAGAGCTCCTCCTCTGTGTCCACTGGCCTTCAGGGCCCTGCACAGCACCCATGCTTTCAAGCACGAGCAACGTCCGGGACGGGGCCCACGGTCAAGGGCGCAGGCACCCTGCCCTTTTGGCACCGTCACAGGCCGGGCAGCCGGTCCTCCACGGAGACCCTCTCCACGCCCTGCCATCGGTCTGCAGGAGGTCCAGGGCAGGGGCTGCAGAGGTGACGGGTGAGCTCCTGGGGACAGAGGAGGACAGGCCGCCGTCCCCTGCGGCTCCTGAGCCTGCACGTGTCCACCCCAGGCTGGTCCCGCTCTGCACGCCTAGTCTCCTGTCACCCGGGACGGGGCGGTCGCCCTGGGCCTTCACCCACGGTGCAGCTCACTTTCCGCTGACCGCCGTCCACGGGACCCCCGTCTGGGTTTGTGCACAGGCCGTGAGTGCTGCCATCCTGCTCTGGGGCTTGCTGCTCGAGCATCAGACAGGCGGCCTTGCACAACCACCCGTCTGGCACGTTCTCCCCACGTGCGCGGCCACCTACACTGATGACCCCCACCCTACTCTGGTCACAGGCTTGAGGATCTTCCTGAGATTTCCATGAACCAGAAACGCCTCCAAACCCAATATGTCACCAGCCCAGGGCCCAGGCGCCCGGCCCAGTGGGTGAGAGCGAGGGCTCTGCCAGAAGATGCCAAGGCCGGCCCCACAGCCCTGCTGATCCCCAGCTGCCTGGCTCACACCCTCGGAGCCTCTGCTTCCCCACAAGGATACTCGTAGGAGCACGTGCTTCGTGGGGTCCTGAGGACTCAGGGGGACATAACAGCAGGAGGCAAGGCACCTGACACTTAACTCACAGCTACTGTGGTTACGGAGAAGCATGCTGTCTCACAGCAAGTTTGAATCTAAGGAGCTTAAGCAATGGTCCGTCAGTGGCCCTTGGCTACGTGCAGGAAGCCTTCCATCACCAGCAAAGGGTGGCCTTCCTTGTCGATTCTTGCAAACCGTGGGCTGAAACGCCACCTGAGTTAACTGTCTCTAGAGACAGCTAGGGTGAGCTACACAGAAATCACAGTGCATTTTGCATAGATGTAAGTGGTACTCAGCGCCCACGGGACTGGGCAATGCCCCAGGACCACTGAAAAGCCGAGTTCCACTTTAGAAGGTCTGGGAACTCCCAAACACTCTCGGGCGCCTCCTCAGCTGTCAGCATTGTGGCCGTGTGCTCCCATACCAATAGCCGAATCCCTGGGCCCCCCGCTTTCCTCTCTGTACTGCATATTCCAGCTGCCCCTGGAGACTCCTGAGAGAGGCTCACCCACCCCTGCTCCCCTCGGCTGCTGGTGGCAGCTCGAGGTTCCCGTTTGTGCTGGCTGACAGGACTTCCAGCATCCTGGACCAGAAAACTACTAGAGCTCGTCAATGATTTCGGTCAAGCTGCAGGATACAAAGTTCATATACAGAAATCTGTTGCATGTCTATACACTAACAACGAACTAGCAGAAAGAGAAATTAAGGAAATAATCCCATTTACCGTTAAATAATCCCATTTAATGGCATCAAAAAGAATAAAATACCTAGGAATAAACGTACCTAAGGAGGAAAAAGACCTGTACTCGGAAAACTATAAGACACTGATGAAAGAAATTGAAGAGGGCATAAAGAGATGGAAAAATATACCGTTTTTTTTGGATTGGAAGACTCAATATTGTAAAATGACTATACTACCCAAGGCAATCTACACATTCAACGCAGTCCCTCTCAAACTTCCAGTGGCAGTTTTCACAGAACAAGAACAAATAATTTAAAAACTTTTATGGACACAAAAGACCCCAAATAGCCAAAACAATCTTGGGAAAAAAGAACAGAGCTGGAGGAATCACGCTCCCCGGCCTCAGACTATACTACAAAGTTACAGTAATGAAAACAGGATGGTACTGGCAGAAAAACACACATATAGATCAACGGAACAGGATAGAGAGCCCAGAGATAAACCCACTCACTTATGGTCAATTAATCTATGACCAAGGAGGCAAGAATATACAATGGAGAAAAGACAGTCTCTTCAATAAATGGTGCTGGGAAAACAGGACAGCTACCTGTAAAAGAATGAAATTAGAACCTCTTCTAACACTGTATACAAAAATAAACTCAAAATGGATTAAAGACCTAAATGTAAGACAAGATACTATAAAACTTCTAGAGGAAAACATGGGCAGAATGCTCTTTGTCATAAACCACAGAAGTATTTTTTTTTGGATCCATCTCCTCAAGTAAAGGAAATAAAAGCAAAATGGGAACTAAATTAAACTTAAAAGCTCTTGCACAGCAAAGGAGACCATTGAAAAAATGAAAAGGCAACCTACCGAACAAGAGAAAATATTTGCAAATGACTGATAAGGGGTTAATATCCAACATATGTCAACAGCTCATACAACTCAATATCAAATAAAGAAACAAACCACTTTAAAAATGGGCAGAAGAACTGAATACACATTTTTCCAAAGAGGAAATGCAGATCACAAACAGTCACATGAAAAGATGCTCAACATCACTAATCATCAGGGAAATGCAAGTCAAAATCACAATGAGATACCACCTCACACCTGTCAGAATGGCTGTCATCAAAAAGAACACAAATAACAAGTATTGTCAAGGATGTGGAGAAAAGGGAACCCTTGTACACTGTTGGTGGGAATGTAAATTGGTGCAGTCACTGTGGAAAATAGTATGGAGGTTTCTCAAAAAACTAAAAACTGGGGACTTCCCTGGTGGTCCAGTGGTTAAGAATCCGCCTTCCAATGCAGGGGATGCGCATTCGATCCCTGGTCGGGGAACTAAGATCCCACATGCCGCGGGGCAACTCAGCCCACGTGTCACAACTACTGAGCCCACGTGCCCTGGATCCCGCGCACCACAGCTAGAGAGAAGCCCACGCTCTGCAACTAGAGAAACCCACGCACCGCAATGAAAGATCCCGCATGCCGTGGGACCTGACGCAGCCAAATAAATAAATAAATATTTCTTAAAAAACCTAAAAATTGAACTGCCATACGACCCAGCAATTCCACTCCTGGGTATATGTCCGAAAAAAACAAAAACACTGATACATGCACCCCAATGTTCACAGCAGCATTATTTACAACTGCCAAGATATGGAAGCAAACTAAGTGTCCATCAATGGATGAATGGATAAAGAAGATGTGGTTTAAACACACACACACACACGCACACACACACACACACACAATGGAATACTACACAGCCATAAAAAAGAATGACATTTTGCCATTTGCAGCAACATGGATGGACTTGGAGGGCATTATGCTAAGCGAAATGAGTCAGAGAAAGACAAATACTGTATGATCTCACTTATATGTGGAATCTAAAAAATACAACAAACTAGTGAATATAACATAAAAGAAGCAGATTCACAGAAATAGAGAACAAACTAGTGGTTACCACTGGGGAGAGGGTAGGGGGAAGGGGCACGATAAGGATAGGGTATTAAGAGGTACAAACTACTATGTATAAAATAAGCTACAAGGATATCTTGTAAAACAAGGGGAATATAGCCAATATTTTATAATAACTGTAAATGGAGTATAACCTTTAAAAATTGTAAATCACTACATTGTATGCCTGTAACACATAATACTGTATAGCAAGCATACTTCAATTTAAAAAATGAGTTTTCTGAGTTGGTTTTGGGGTTTCTAGAATTAGCTCTCTAATCTGATCCGATCTAAAGCTGCTAATGACTCTTATTTGTAGTAAAGACAGCATTGATAGTCCATGGCCATAGAAATATGCATAATATCTCCTCTGGATACTCCTAATCAACCACTTATAAGAAGTGCTGAGGACTTCCCTGGTGGTGCCGTGGTTAAGAATCCGCCTGCCAATGCAGAGGACACAGGTTCGAGCCCTGGTCCCGGAAGATCCCACATGCCGCAGAGCAACTAAGCCCGTGCGCCACAACTACTGAGCCTGCGCTCCACAGCCCGCGAGCCACAGCTACTGAGCCCGCGTGCCACAACTACTGAAGCCTGTGCGCCTAGAGCCCCTGCTCCGCAACAAGAAAAGCCACCGCAGTGAAAAGCCCACACGCCGCAACCAAGAGCAGCCCCCGCTCGCCACCACTAGAGAAAGCCCGTGCGCAGCAACGAAGACCCAACGCAGCCAAAAATAAATAAATAAATAATAAATAAAATATCAGTGGCTCCCATGGGACGTAGACGGGTGCCCTTGGCCTGCATTCCGGGCCCGGCCTGGCATGGCTCCTGAAAACATTGCTGCCTTGATGTTTTCTTCCTCTCATCCTATCCCCCAACATGGGCAGATGTCTAACCAAGGGCCTGGCTCAGAGAAAGAGCTCATAAAACGGTAGCCTACTCACATTTCATGAGGCTCCACTTGTAGGCTTGGTTTCTGCAGGGGCCACTTGGCTTGGTTCTCCCTTGTTGAAGCTATCTGTCCCCACGGATGAGGTCTACACAAAGCCCACGGCCTATTGACCAGAATATGTGTGAAAGTCACCTTGTATAGACAAACAGATCCCTGCCTGACTATGCAGACCAGAGCTGCCTCTGCCCTCCCCCGCTCCTAACTCAGCTTACAGAGCAGCCTCTGAACAAATTACAACCGCATGTTCAAGCCTTGGGCGTTTGAGACGGATTATGGAGTTTTTCTTTCTTCTAATGCCTCCTCAAGAATGAACTCATGTCCTGCAGCACTGAACAGGGGATTTGAATCCCTAAAGCAGGTCAGTGAGGTCAGAACCTCAACCTACCTGCACAGGTGTTATTTGCCAGACAGTGTTGATCCGAGGCTGGCCTCCCCCACCTGTCTGCTGGTGCCTGTTCAGGGAAGGTAACAAACATGGTGGGTGACGGGGAACCCACATGCTTAGGGCGCTGATATCACTCTTGACGCCGCAGCTGACAATCGGCAGATGCCTCGCACTGGCCTTTGGAATACCTGCCCTTTTGCTACTTCCCTTCAGCCTGAACAGCAAGCATTATGGAAAGCCACATCACTGAGAATTCTGCTGCCCTGTCACGAACTGGAAGTCGTAAGTTGAGTTGCAGCTGTATCAGAGACAAGCAAACGACTAAAGCAGTGAGTTGTAATTTCTTCATATCCTTCCAAAAGTTGTCTTTTTAAAAGTTATATCACTTCTATAGGTGTTACTGGTAAGAGTTCAAGCAGAGAGAACCTGTAGCGTGTACGTGTGCGTGAATGTGTATATACATCTACTCCCAAGCCCTACCTAACGTCTGAATCCCCCTCTAAGAAAACCACTGAATAGAAATTACCCATCACATCCATCTCCAGAAAGACAAAAGCTGTTCTCTGGAGGCACGCCCCCAAGCTCAAATATTTAAAGGTGGATCCATGTTGGAACAAGTATCAGTACTACCTTCTTTTTTCCCCCCTAACTTTTTAGTTCATTCCTTTTAAATGGTTGAATAATAGGTCACTGTATAGATATACAGCATTTTTACTATTCATCCACTGTTGTACATTTGGGTTTATATTGGTATAGATTGGTACGTTGATATATATATATATATATATATATAGAGAGAGAGAGAGAGAGAGAGAGAGAGAGTCAGGCGTGAGCGACAGAATACCTGAAGATTAGATCAGAAAAGTCACGGAGGACCAGAATCACCTAGCCTTTCCTTCCCGATGTAGTCCCTAAGGGCCCTTCCAGCTCCAACATCACATGCATCCAAAAGCAAAGGTGGAAGGGAAGATGGAAGGAGCAGTTCACATTACGTTATACATGAAACAAAACATAAGTGTGGACAAATCCACCAGCATGCCTTTTGTTTCCTTCAGTTCCTCCACCAGCCTGACATCTCCCAGGAAACTGGGTCACAGCGTACTGGCCACCTCCAGTGTGCCAGGCAGTGTGGCAGTCCTTGACGTGATTCAGGAATTAAACACCATGGTGAGGCCTGAAAGGTTTCTTAAGATGACAGCTTTAATTTATTCACAACTAATTTGAAAGTAACTGGTTTGGGGTCCCTAGAACAGAAGTGGCATTACTTACAACAGCTGTTTCTCTGAGAGCGTCACAGGAAGCTGCCCGTCTGACTCTTCTCACTGGTACTCCTTCCCTGCAGGGGACTGCCTTTGCAGGTGCTGGGTTATGTTGTCTACCCTGGGCTACTGACAGCCAGTGCCAGAAAGCAACATGCATCCTCAAGCGCCAGGGAAGCAGATGTATGGGAAAACCCAGAGCTGGGCTCAGAAGAGCAGAGAAATGATGGAACTATGTAGAAGCTGGTCGCAAATAGGAGTACTCCTGTTGATATGACTTTTCCACTCCGGCCAAGGCTCCCGGTTACCTCTCAAATAACAGCACGATGAGTTGGATGCGCAGCAAAAACACATGCCCTGTCCTGCCTGATTCATACATCATGGAAGGGTGGTGGAAAGATGTAAATGAGTATTTGGGGCTGAGCAGCAGACGTCAGGATGTTGATCTACTTACTTATCTAAATGAGAAGAGGCTAAGGAATAGCAAAAGACTGGTTTCAAATTGTTACTGTGACCCCTGTGATCTGAAATGGCAGCACAAGTGAGTGGAAGAATGAAATGCAAGTTAATACCCTGCAGTTCGGCTGTTGGAGGCTTAAGTCATGGGAAGGGAGACCATCCATGTGTTCTGTCAAAAACTCCAGAAACAGCGCTCCCCAGCTACCACTATTTGGCTTGGGCTCAATCAAAAGCCAGAATCTCAAGCCTACTGTGCCCTGTTGCTTGTTTTAGCAAATGAGATCATCTCCGTGATCCACTGTGTAAACTGCAATGTGCTGGTAAGCAGTTACCATTGTTATTATGATAACAATATTTATGCATGCCACAGTAAGCCACTGGAGCCATTTACTACATTCAGGATGTTAAGGGGCTTCACCAGAATTGGCCACTGGGTGGCTGCAGAGAAAGTAAGAACACTCGACAGAAGCAACAGTGCCCTCCGGAGCGTCGGAGGACCTGAGGGCTTCCGGGCCTCCATCAAGGATGAGGATGACCACACGCCATGTACTGCAGGGGGCTGAGTGTTTCAAATGCATCACAGCTCTATGGAGTACAGGTTCTAGCCCTGTTTTACAAACTTTCCCAGTTCAGTCAGTTTAATGAGCTGACTGACTGAATCCAGTGTCTGGTGAGGTGAGGATCTGCTGATTTAATAAGCAGTCACTTGGCATTTACTATGTGCCAGGCACTGTTGTATGTGCTTTACAGATATTACCTGGTTTTGTCCTCGTAACTGCCCCGTGAGGTAGGTGCTATTGCTGCCCACAGTTTACAGGTGAGGGCACTGAGGCACAGAGAGGTCAGAAGCTTACACAAGATCACACAGCCAGGAAGTGGCAGAGTCAGGATTCGAATCCGGGCTGGCTGGATTCAGAGCCCCTGCTCACAGCCATGTACTTTGCTGCCTCCTTTAAACCTAAGGCTGGCTAAATATTCTCACTCAGAAACAAACCCTTTTTTTTTTTTTTTTTTTGGTAGCACATTCTGTAATTTTTATTACAAAAAGAAGTTCAAACCCTTTATATGGTATGACATTAAATGTCACCTATGAGTTCATCGCAAGCAAACCTCTCAAGAAACGTACATACTGTATATATTTACACTCAAGTTTGAGTAGCTGGTGTCAAGGTATAGTTCAGGATCTCTACCCACCCTGTGGATTTGTTCAGCTACTAACTAAACAGCGACTGTATCTTCACTCGGGCACATGGACAGGTAGAACCTGCTTTTTAAAGAAAGCGAACAAACAAACAAACAAAAAACCTGTAGCGCAAACATGAAGATCATTGTTGAAGCAGCTTATACATCAAGGAGGCCCCGCCTGTAGCTACCTTTGGTCATCTCAAGACTGCATGGAGTCTTGTCTTTTAAATTAAAACCAGATGAAACTTTGGGTAGACGCTCTTCTGAGCACATCAGGCGGTTGGGAGAGCTCAGCACCGAGAACTGCACACGACTAAGTTAGGCAACATGGCAGCGGGGCTAGGCTGGCGGCTGGGCACCTTTTCCCTGATAAGACACAGTTAATACACACATCAGTGGCTTTAGAGACTGCAAATTAACACCCATCTGTACACCCTCAGCTCCGAACTCAGAGCCACCAAGATACTTCCTCTCCCAAGTCAACCCTCCATTATTTCTGCCAGGCCCGCCTCCATCCCAAATTGAGCTAACAAGTCCAGATAGGGGTGGGGTGGCCTGTGAGTTCTGCAGGCCACGGTTCCTCAGCCTCGTGACTGAAGCTCATGAAGGTGCTTGGGCCTGAAACGGCTCCCCGGGTTCTGGCCAGACTTAGTGGGGCTCGTTCCGGAGAGGGGAAGTTGCCGGGAAGTCACGGTGGTGGCCGAGGGCAGAAGCCCTTCTCCTCTCGTTCCCTTTTCTTCTGTTTCATCCTGCGGTTCTGGAACCGGATTTTGACTTGGGTGTCGCGCAGCTGCAACGAGTTGGCTACTTGGGTGTCGCGCAGCTGCAACGAGTTGGCTACCTGGGTGCGCCGGGCCCGAGTTAAGTACTTACGGAAATGAGACCCCTTCTCGAGTTCTGTTGGTGGCTGGGTGCTGAAGTCCGTGCGGATCGCGCTGGAGGGGCTGGCGAATCTGCTTTTCTTCGGGGGAGGCGTTCCTCTTCACTGTCGTCCACTCGAACGTGCTGAAGGCGGCGGGGAGGCCGCGGGGCGGGGGCGCGGACTTGGGGCAGGCGCCGCGGGCGCGGGACGCGGTCTGGAAGGCCCCGGAGTGGCCCTCGGCCGGCTCTTTGAGACACGCCGGGAAGGGGGCGGCCCCGCCGAAGGCCCCGCGCAGTCCGCCCGGCTGCTGAGGAGGAAGGAGCCGCCGCCCGGGAAGACGGCCGAGGCGGCGTAGCGGACGTGCGCCCCGCCGTCGCCGGCCGGCCGGCCGCCCGCGCGCGCGCGCGCGCGCGCCGGAAGCCGTACGCGGGCCCGGGCCCCGGGGGACCGCAGTCCGCGCCCCCAGCCGCGGCAGGTGCGGCGCCCGGCTCCTCGTCGGTCCCCTCCGCGGGGGCACGGCGCGTACGCGGCCGGGGGCGGCGCGGGAGGCCGCGCCGGAGCGGCCGGGGGCAGGCGGCTCGCGAAGGCGCCGTCGCCGCTGCCCAGGGGCAAGGCCGGCTGCGGGACCACTGGCCGGGCGTCGGCGCGGCAGAACTTGGGCGCGAAGCTCAGCACGTCGCCGCCGCCCCTGCCGCTGCCGCGCGACACGTAGCGCAGGTAGGAGCTCAGGGTTCCGGCCCACCCACCTGAGCGCGGCGGCCGGGCCCCGGTGAGGGGCCCGCAGGACCGCCGGGGTCTGCGCCGCTCCGCCTTCCCTCTCTAGCCGAGCGGCCCTCACTGAGCCATGGGCAGGAACAAGCACGTTTGTAATTATCAGCGTGTGTTGTCTGTGTGCCTTGACACTTCTGGAAGCCTGCAGAAGGAACTCTGTTGTGTGCCCGCACCTCCTATGAGATGGTGAGCTGCAGAGTTTGCACGTCATGCTCCGTGGTCCTGGTGCCCGTCATGGGCCTTGGCACCCAGCAGAAGATCGGAAAGTGCCTCACAGCCCACGCGATCTGGTTGCATCAACTTTATTTGGCCTCCCACACGTGTAACACGTCAACACGACCATAAACACAAAGCAGGAGCAGTAACACGAGTACACCTCTCTAAACGTCTTTAGAAGAGGTGCCTGGTCCTCACGCAGCCAACGTAGACAGAACCGTTTTAGCCCACGTGTAACTGGAAAACATCACATCTTTCGTGAAAACCAGATCCGTGCTGTGAAAGAAGCAAATGATGGCAAGAGAGCGCGCCTCACGGACTGAGCAAGTTGAGACACTGTCCTCCAAGCGGTGGAGGGACGGAGGTGGCACTTAGGAAGAAATGACCAACCAGGCGCAAGAGGAAGGCAAGTTAAGCTTGGGGTTGGCGGTGGGGTGGAATGCGCTGCAATATCCCGATGCTTACAGAAGCGTGAGATGGAGCCCCTTCCTGAAATATCCCCCAGCAAACCCAAATGTTCACGCATCCAGTTGCTTTAAATGTAGTCCGAATGAGCTGACTTTTACCCTTTAGAGCCTGCCTTCTTTGCCTACCCCGCAAAACTGTACCCCAAGCCTGCTGGGCGTAGATAGGATAACCCTGAGGCTATAAGACTCCAAGCCACTGCTGCCTTTTGGAGCTCTCCGACCCAAAGACTCCCACTGTGCCGAGAGGTGGCCTCACTCTCTGATCCCTCCTCTCCTCTGGGACTTCCCTTGCGTCTTGCCCTTCTGGCTGGTGAGCCTTTGCCGTTATCTCTGCAAGGTCTCTCGCTGTGAGGGACTTCCCTTCACATGCCATCCTGTCGAAGTACTGCCCACGTAAAGCTTGTCTTATGCTGCTGCCATGTTATGGTCATAACCAGCCCCCAGATCCTCAAACTCACAAACACTTCGGTATGAAAGGGTCTAGAATCAGCTTTAAAAGTAACATACACCAGATTGTTGGTTGTGGTCGTTTCTGAAGATGGGGCTGAATTGTGAAGAAACTCTGTAAAGGGAGAACTATGATTTGTCTGAAGTTTTAGGATTTTTTTCAGCAAGAGTGCGTGCACTATTACCATTCTACTTACAGTACTTGAGTAACTCTAACAGAAAGAGTAGCTGTGTGTTAGTCAGCTAAAGTAACTGTGAGTTGACACAACAGGGAAAACCTGAAATTTGAATGGCTTAACACAATACAAGTTTATTTTTGGGGCACGTAAGCTCTGACTTTTTTTGGTAGGGGCTCTCTGCTCTCAGGGGGCCCAAGTTTCCAGGCTGTTTCCTTTCTGGAGTTCCACCACAGGATTGCCATGTTTGCTGCTGAGCGAACGAAAGCACAGAAATGGCACCTTGGCTCTGGATGTGACAAGTAATGCTTCCACTCATATCCCGATGGCAACGGCTGGTCACATGACCCTTCCTGACTACACGTGGACTGGCCATGTAGCATCCCCTGTGTCCAGGATGGGGGAAAGGAAGACAAGATATGGACGAGCACTGGTAGTCTCTCCCATACAGTGTGACTTAGTAGGTGCTTACTTAAGCGTGACCGTTATAATTTGTTAGGACAACAAGCGTCTTCATTTCTTGGAGGGGTTTCTGAGAAGGCCAGATCTGCCTTGCTATCCTCCACATATTTAAGGGCCTCCTGTATGACAGATGTTTTCACACACAGTATCACATCTCATTTTAAGAGGATCACATAAATATCAGCCGGGTGGATTTGCGCTTCACCACATAGTAGCTTTCTGCACTTACTTCCCTTTGCAGTACTGTCTGTCATGCTGACTGTAATGTCAGTTGGCTGGGAATGGTCTCCTTCCTTTTGATGCAAAGGTAAAATCTTAACCTGGGAGTCTCAGCGGCCTCCACAGGGCGGAACGTACCTGGGCACCTGCACAGCTGCCCTCGGGCACCCTGACAGCCACGACCTTCCTGTGGGGCAGGGACCAGACAAGAGGCCATGGAAGGATGGTTAATTCTTTTTTCTTTTAAAAGCTGAGCTACCAAGGAACTATGTTTCACCTCCTCGGAGGATCCCACGGTTTTCAAGAGTTCAACCTTAGTAGATGTTGGCTCCGCAGTGGCTTCCTCATGTACCATTTAGGAGGGAGGCTTTGGGTGACCTAGGTAAGCTCATGCGTCTGTGCATGGGTTCAGTGGCCAGCTTCAAAGAAGGCACCCCATTAAAATCCTGCTGCAAATGTCAGGGAGGTTTCAAAAACCCTCTCTCTCAATTCAGGGCTGTCTCCAAAGAACCAGTCGATTACGTGGCAAATCAGACTACTCACAAACCCAATTGCAAAACATTTTGAGAAAGCGTTGGAGTTGCCCAGAAGGATTACCAGCTGTCTAAAGGTTATTACCCGAAGTCAAAGGGACTGTCGGTGTCAGAGGGGTTCCGGAGTGAGGGATGGGAGAGTCGGAGGATTCTTCTGCAGGGAGTAGGAATGCTCTGTGTCGGGGGAGGGCAGGAGATCCTGTGCAGCCCTCAGAAGGGGCAGCAGGTGGTCAGCAGGTTCAGGTTCCGGAGCCCGACAGGAGGGCACGTGGGGGAAGAGCAGGGGCAGGGTGCTGTCACAGGGGAAGGTGCTGGGGCTGGACAGACATGCCGGAACCTCAGGCCGCAAAGACCCTGGGACTCGGGCGGGAGGACCTCAGGTTAATAAAGCTCACAGGCAGCACTGAGGTCGTCTTTGATCCTCGTTGTCGCCTTTCTTGGGCCTGCTTTTTGTCAACTGAAAGACACCGTGTAGCACCGAGAAGAGCGATGGGTCGCCAGTCAGGAGGTCGGCCACGGGCCGGGGGGTGGGTGGGCGCAGCGTGGGCTCGAGAGGAAGTCAGACCAGGGCTCTGGTCCCCACCCCGTCACTTAGCAGCACGTGACCCTGGGAAGATTCCCAAGCCCCGTGGCCTCAGGTTCTTCACCTGTGAAGCGAGTGGGTGTGACGAGCCGTGTCTTGTAGGGGCTGCAGGGATGCGCGTGAGCTTCGTGAAGCAGCTCACAGGACCTGGCGTCTGTGGGAACGTTGACGACGGGCAGTTATTTCTCATATTGTTTGGATCACAGACCCTTCCCCTCTCTCCTCTGGGATTTTACTTTTATTGTCCTGTTCAACACAGTCTTGAGTCTCCTCCAGAGGTTTCTCAACGTTCTGTTGTTCAGCTTTGGTTGTTGATACCGTGTTTTTCATTAGTTTCATTTTTCCCTTCTCTAGTTTGCGAGGGTTGGTTCTGGGAGCAGAAGACAGCAGTCTACACTTCATCGCCATCGTGGCAGCTACAGGTAAGGCCCTAAACCTGTAAATAATTTAAGCAGACTTGACACCTTTACAACAGTCTGTTCCCCAGAAATGAATGTGATATACTGCTTGATTTATTTGCGACTTTTTTTTTTTTTTTTTTACCTGAATCGATCAGTAAGTTTATACTGATGAGTAGCCTGTACTGTATAGTAGCGTCCATTAAGATCTTATATACTTTTGTTAGGCTTCTTCTTAGGTAATTTTTGGATTTTGTCGCTCTTGCGAATGGGGTAGTTTCTATTATATCTTCTAAATAGTTGGTGCTTTTTGTGTGTGTGTGGCAAGGCTCTTGGTTGTGATCTTCCATACAATATTTCTCTGGTCTCTTATTAACTCGAGTATTCCATGTACCGATTTCTTTGAATTCTCTAGGTAGATGACCATACTGTCCCAAAATATTATCTCTTTTTCAATATTCATACTTCTCATTTACTTTGATATGCATAGTTCTGACTGTGTGTTCCAGTGAACTTTTGCATTGTAGAGGGGAGAGCATACATCTATGTCTTGTCCCTGTCTTTAATGGGAGTGCATCAAACATTTCACATTTAAGTATGTTTGCTGTAGATATCAGGAAGGGGCAGTTCCCTTCTAATCTTAATTTGCTAAAAGTTGTACTCATGTTGAATTGCTTTCAGAGGCTTTTTCCATACCCACTGACACGCTTCAATGTTTTCTCCTAACTTGTTATTGTGGAGAATTACAATTGAACTATTTTCTAGTTTAAATCATATTTTCATTCTTTAGCCACACCTGTCTGTTCATTTAACTCACTGCTACATTGAATATGCTATTAGTTTGCGTAGGATATTTGCTACTGTGTGGGTGAACTTGGCTCAAGTGTTCTGTTCATGGGAGGAGTGGGGTACTCATCGGGCTTTATAGTCAAGCAGAGCTAGTCTGGGAAAATAAGTTAAATCACTTCCCAGTTTTTTTATGCTTTGGAAGACTTTACTTAAGATGGTGATTAGTTTTTCCTGACCATTGGTAGAATTGGCCACCCAAAATGCCTGTCCTGGAGCATTTGCGGGTAGCTTGGGTGTTGAATACAGTTCAAGTTTGTATTGTTTAAAGTTTTCTATTTCTTTATGGACCCGATTTGGTCTTTTTTTTTTTTTTTTTTAATATTGTCCATTTCACCCAGGATTTCAAATTTAATTGCATGATATTTATAATAAAACTTTTATTACAGAAACTGTGAAACACACACAACAGTAGAGAATAGTATAACGAATCCAATATACTTGACACCCAGCATCAATAATCTTCAGTACATGGCCAGTCTGGTTCCAGTGTACCCTCACCTTCCCCACATCTCTGCCAATAGAATACTGTGAAGGTAGTCCAAGACATCACGCTATTTCATCTCTAAGTATGTCAGTATGCATTTCTAAAAGACCAGGAATCTTTTATACAACATAAACCCAAAACAATGATCATTCCTAAAAATTTAAATAAGTTTTAACTTCACCAAATATCTAGTCATTTTTCACATTCACCTTATACATTAAAAAATGTTTTTTAGTTTGTTTGGATCACAAATATGGTCTATATATTGTGATTTTTTTTTGGTTAGGTCCCTTAAGTCTTTTTTAATCAGTAGGTTTCCCCTGTACCACCTTTTTTTTTCCTTGTAGTTTTTTTGTTGTTGTTGAAAATAAATCAGGTCTTGTACTTTGTCAAGTCTCCCGTTATATGGATCATGTGGAATGAAACACTTTGGTGTCATTTAACATGTACTGTGGCCCCTCAATAGTTCTTTAAGTTGGTAGTTACGGGTAGGAGCTTGATTAACTCGTTTGTTTATTTACAAGACTGCTACATAGGTGATGTATGCACTTCCATTAGGAAGAACGTAATGTTTGCTGTCCTTTGTGCTGAAGTTGGCAGTCACTGATGATCATCACCTTCATTTATCCATTGGGGGTTGCAGAGGGGTAATTTTCAAATTCTCTCATTCATTTGTAGTTTATTACCTGAAATACTTTCATATGTAGAAACTTTTCCTTGTCCACCATTTGCTTATCTTGAGGGAATCATATAACATACTTGCTGTGTCTTTACATCACTTAAATATCTTTTGCATCTATATTTTATACAGTTTTAACTTATCTTGTTTACTTGTTATTTTTTCTTTAATATCTGGTCATATTTTCAAAAAAAGTCTGTTTCATAAATATTTTCAAATAATTGGCATTTGTTTCTTGGTCTTACTCTTTTCTAATTCATTATTTCTACACTTATCTTCATTATTTCCTACCTTCTACTACTTAAGGTTTAATATAATGTTCATTACCTAGCTTCTTGAATTTCCTGGGTGATTTAAAGATTTCTTCTTTTCTAATGCATCTAGTTAAGGCTATATATTTCCCTTTGAGTACCATTTTGGCTCTACTGCACAGGTCGTACTATATAACTTCATGTGTATTGATTGAATTGTTTTACAAGTTGACTAAATCACTCTATTACTTAGGTTATTAGAATTTTTTCAATATATATCAGAAAACTAGGGAGTGTAAAAATTATTTTTGAGAAGGCTGTGAAGATGATGATGAGAGATATGTTATTTGGGGGAAGTTTCAGAGCCCGGGGGTGTTTTATTTGATTATTATTATTATTAATTACAGAAGAGACAATCGTATTTAACTGCTGGTGACAGAGCTGGGTTTATCCCAGTAATGCAAAGAAGTTTAACACTAGAAGATCAATCAATATAATTGGCCACATGTAACAGTCAGGGATTGTCCAGGGAAATAGAAAGCACTGTAAATATTTAACACAGAGGGAATTTAATGCAGGGGATTGGTTACACAAGTGATAGAGAAACCAAGCAGTGGAGACTTGGGAAACCCATTTATTAGCAACACGAGAAAATCACTCTCACGTCTAGCACGGAGGGACCAAGAGAGGAGATAGTGTTACTGGAACCTGGGTGTTGGGTTCAACAGGATCTGGAGCCATGATGGGTCAATCTGATGGTGGCTGAAGCCATGGAGAATACATAACCATTGAAGGAGAAGCCACCTGATGCAGAGGAAGGAGAAAATCTCTGACTGCTCTATCTTCCAGGGTTCTAATCTCTTGATGGTATTTCCAGTTAGCTGAACCAAAATGGCAGCCACATGTTGGCTAGTTTGAGTTGCAGCCTGCAGGGGTCAGCCCCTGTATAATCTAGAGCAGAGCAATGAGGAATGAGGGGTGCATCTGGGAATGAGTAAGCCCAGGATTGCCTTATTACAATAACAGGTTGAATGAGAAAAATCAGATCTAAATCGACACAGGCAAGTATCTAATAGAAATCGACATCCATTCATCGTAAAAAGAAGTGTTAGTCCAAAGTGTTCAACTGGGATTATGAGTTTTGGGGAGGAAGAGCAGAGAGATAAAGTGCCATTCTTATGACATTATATCAAGGGTACATACTATCAACCTGATTTATCACTGTTGATATTTACCTTGATCACCGAGCTGAGGTAGTGTTTGTCAGGTTTTCTCCTCTCTTGAGCTCAGATGTAGAAGTAAGGAAGAGAAGGAAGAGAGGAATCTAGCACTTGGATCATTTCCTAAATAACCAGCCCAGGAATCAGTGCTAACTGTGGCTAACTAGTCACATGGATTTCAACCCAACACAAAAAAAAATCAGCCCTACTTCCTGCAGTGTAAGAGAAGTCTTCCACCGTGGAAAACAATCAATAGGATCACAGTGTGTATAGAGAAGATATGGGGGTTTGTGTCCAACTTAGAGGGGCCCTGAATATCAGAGTAAGGGGTGTGGACCTTATTTTATGGGTGGTGGAGAATTAAGCAGCAGAGTGACATGATCACATGTGGGCTCTTCTCATCCTTCTTAGTCCCTTTTGGGTGTGGGGTTTGGATCTGTTTTCTCATATACTGCCTGTCTGCCAACTTTCCTCACGGGGTATGAGGAAGGCTTAAACGTTTTCAGTTTGAAGTGTACCTATGAATACCTCCAAAGAAGGGTGCCATTTAAACTCCCATCTGAGAACAATCCTTTGCTCATTTTGAGATCAAGGTGTTTCAATAAGAAACACATTCAGGACTACAGTTCTGCAGCCTGTGGAAGGAAAACCACATTCACAGAAAGACAGACAAAATGAAAGGCAGAGGACTTTGTACCAGATGAAGGAACAAGATAAAACCCCAGAAAAACAACTAAATGAAGTGGAGATAGGCAGCCTTCCAGAAAAAGAATTCAGAATAATGATAGTGAAGATGATCCAGGACCTCGGAAAAAGAATGGAGGCAAAGATTGAGAAGATGCAAGAAATGTTTAACAAAGGCCTAGAAGAATTAAAGAACAAACACCTAGAAGAGTTAAAGAACAAACAAACAGAGATGAACATTACAGTAACTGAAATGGAGAATACACTAGAAGGAATCAATAGCAGAATAACTGAGGCAGAAGAATGGATAAGTGGCCTGGAAGACAGAATGGTGGAATTCACTGCCGCAGAAGAAAATACAGAAAAAAGAATGAAAAGAAATGAATACAGCCTACGAGACCTCTGGGCCAACGTTAAATGCAACAACATTCGCATTATAGGGGTCCCAGAAGGAGAAGAGAGAAAGGACCCGGGAAAATATTTGAAGAGATTATAGGTGAAAACTTCCCTAACGTGGGAAAGGAAATAGCCACCCAAGTCCAGGAAGCGCAGAGAGTCCCAGGCAGGATAAACCCAAGGAGAAACACGCCAAGGCACATAGTAATCAAATTGACAAAAAGTAAAGACAAAGAAAAATTATTGAAAGCAACAAGGGAAAAACGACAAATAACATACAAGGGCACTCCCATAAGGTTAACAGCTGATCTTTCAGCAGAAACTCTACAAGCCAGAAGGGAGTGGCACAATATATTTAAAGTGATGAAAGGGAAGAACCTACAACCAAGATTACTCTAGCCAGCAAGAATCTCATTCAGATTCAGCGGAGAAATCGAAAGCTTTACAGGCAAGCAAAAGCTACGAGAATTCAGCACCACCAAAGCAGCTCGACAACAAATGCTAAAGGAACTTTTCTAAGTGGGAAACACAAGAGAAGAAAAGGACCTACAAAAACAAACCCTTAACAATTAAGAAAATGGTCATAGGAACATACATATCAATAATTACCTTAAACGTGAATGGATTCAGTGCTCCAACCAAAAGACACAGGCTCGCTGAATGGATACAAAAACAAGACCCATATATATGCTGTCTACCAGAGACACACTTCAGACCTAGGGCCACATACAGACTGAAAGTGAGGGGATGGAAAAAGATATTCTATGCAAATGGAAATCAAAAGAAAGCTGGAGCAGCAATCCTCATATCAGATAAAATAGACTTTAAAATAAAGACTGTTACAAGAGACAAGGAAGGACATTACATAATGATCAAGGGATCAGTCCAAGAAGAAGATCTAACAATTATAAATATAAATATATATGCACCCAACATAGGAGCACCTCAGTACATAAGGCAACTGCTAACAGCTATAAAAGAGGAAATCGACAGTAACACAATAATAGTGGGGGACTTTAACACCTGACTTACACCAATGGACAGATCATCCAGACAGAAAATTAATAGGGAAACACAAGCTTTAAATGACACAATAGACCAGATAGATTGAATTGATATTTATAGGACATTCCATCCCAAAACAGAAGATTACACTTTCTCCTCCAGTGCACACGGAACATTCTCCAGGATAGATCACATCTTGGGTCATAAATCAAGCCTCAGTAAATTTAAGACCCCGAATAGCCAAAGCAATATTGAGGGAAAAAAACGGAGCTGGAGGAATCAGACCCCCTGACTTCAGACTATACTACAAAGCTACAGTAATCAAGACAATATGGTACTGGCACAAAAACAGAAATATAGATCAATGGAACAGGATAGAAAGCCCAGAGATAAACCCATGCACCTATGGTCAACTAATCTATGACAAAGGAGGCAAGGATATACAATGGAGAAAAGACAGTCTCTTCAATAAGTGGTGCTGGGAAAACTGGACAGCTACATTTAAAAGAATGAAATTAGAACACTCCGTAACACCATACACAAAAATAAACTCAAAATGGATTCGAGACCTAAATGTAAGACCAGACACTATAAAACTCTTAGAGGAAAACACAGGAAGAACACTCTTTGACATAAATCACAGCAAGATCTTTTTTGATCCACCTCCTAGAGTAATGGAAATAAAAACAAAAACAAACAAATGACCTAATGAAACTTAAAAGCTTTTGCAAAGCAAAGGAAACTACAATCAAGACGAAAAGACAACCCTCAGAATAGGAGAAAATATTTGCAAACGAATCATCGGACGAAGGATTAATCTCCAAAATATATAAACAGCTCGTGCAGCTCAATATTAAAAAAAACCAAACAACCCAATCCACAAATGGGCAGAAGACGTAAATAGACATTTCTCCAAAGAAGACATACAGATGGCCAAGAGGCACATGAGTAGCTGCTCGACATCACTAATTATTAGAGAAATGCAAATCAAAACTACAATAAGGTATCACCTCACACCAGTTAGAATGGGCCTCATCAGAAAATCTGGAAACAACAAATGCTGGAGAGGGTGTGAAGAAAAGGGAATCCTCTTGCACTGTTGGTGGGAATGTAAATTGATGCAGCCACTATGGAGAACAGTATGGAGGTTCCTTAAAAAACTAAAAATAGAATGACCATATGACCCAGCAATCCCACTACTGGGCATATACCCGGAGAAAACCATAATTCAAAAAGACACATGCACCCCAATGTTGACTGCAGCACTATTTATAATAGCCAGGTCATGGAAGCAACCTAAATGCCCATCGACAGATGAATGGATAAAGAAGATGTGGTACCTATCTACAATGGAATATTACTCAGCCATAGAAAGGAACGAAATTGGGTCATTTGTAGAGACGTGGATGGATCTAGAGACTGTCATACAGAGTGAAGTAAGTCAGAAAGAGAAAAACAAATATCGTGTATTAACGCATATATGTGGAACCTAGAAAAATGGTACAGATGGACCGGTTTGCAGGGCAGAAATAGAGACACAGATGTAGAGAACAAACGTATGGACACCAAGGGGGGGAAAGCAGGGGTGTGGGTGGTGGTGGTGGTGGGATGCATTGGGAGATTGGGATTGACATATATACACTAATATGTATAAAACAGATAACTAATAAGAACCTGCTGTATAAAAAGTAAATACATTTCAAAAAAAAAAAAAAAAGAAACACATTGAGTTCACCTGTGTTCTCTTTATTCTTTCAGGTCAGGCTCCGTCCAGTGACTGCTCGACATCATGGCCCCAGACCCAGGCAAGCATGAAATCTCGATGAGGGGCTAAAAACACCAGCTGAGCATCCTCATTGTGTATTATGAATTCTCTAACCTATGGTCGGTCATGTGCACAATTGCATTTCCATCTGAATTTTGGTCATAGGCTTATTTTTTTGCTTAGGTATCTATCAACTTACTGTCTTGACCTCTCTGTCACTAGAATGGTGGAGCTGCTAACCAAACACAAAAGTCTTAGGTCCTTTTGACTTAAGCAAAAATGACACTAAATTACTAAATACTTGTTTCGTACGCTCACTTTTCTGTAATAATGATAGGACTGTGAGGCCTGGAATTTGGACTGTGCAGGCACTCGTTTCTTGTGTACTGACATTTAACGTGTACACTAGGTGGGAGGGGCCAGAATGTTTATCCTGTTAGGAGGAGAGTCAAAGGTCTCTGTCTCTTGAATGTGCCAGAGGATAATTTAGGAAAGGACTTGGTTTTGTGCTTCTGGAACTCATCAGAACATTGTGCCCCTCCCCAGACCTAACCTGCCCTCCTACTGCGCCTGGTTGGCCATTTCCTCCTAAGTGCCACCACTGTCCCTCCAGCACGTGGAGGACGCTGGCTCAGCTTGCTCGTTCTGTGAACAGCTCTCTCTTGCCATCATTTTTTTTTACAGAGCTTTTTTTTCCCATTTATTTGTTTGTTTATTCATTCATTCATTCATTCATTCATTCATTTATTGGCTGTGTTGGGTCTTCATTGCTGCACGCGGGCTTTGTCTAGTTGTGGTGAGCGGTGGCTTCTCTTGTTGTGGAACATGGGCTCTAGGCACGCAGGCTTCAGTAGTTGTGGCTTGCGGGCTCTAGAGCGCAGGCTCAGTAGTTGTGGCGCACGGGCTTAGTTGTTCCGAGGCATGTGGGATCTTCCCGGACCAGGGCTCGAACCCGTGTCCCCTGCGTTGGCAGGCAGATTCTTGCCCACTGCGCCACCAGGGAAGCCCCTCTCTTGCCCTCATTTTGTTCTTTCACAGCATTGATGTGCCTGTGTAAGGATCAGGCACCTCTCCTACAGATGTTTGGAGACGTGTGCTTGTGTTACTGCTCCTGTTTGTGTTTATGGTCATGCTGACATGTTACATGTATTGGAGGCCAAATAAAGTTGATGCAACCAGATCGCGTGAGCTGTGAGTAAGATGTTATTTAACAAACGCTTTCTGATCTCCCACTGAGTGCCAAGAACCATAGTGGGCACCAGGACCACAGAGCATGACACATGACCCTTACCCGGAGGTGCTCACAATCTTGATAGCTTGGTTGCTGCAAACCTTTGACTGTTTTTCAGAGTTCTGACAAAGTTGGTTCTGACAGTTTCCGCTTGATTTTTTGATGTTTCTCTAGTTCTAAAGATTTCCTCTTTAGAAACTTTAAACGTATGATATCAGTTCTTGAACAGTTGTAGTACTATTCAGGTTATGCATTTCATCTAGGGTGAGTTGGGTAGTTTCTGAATTTTGAGGAATTGTACAGTTCCATTTAAGTTCTTGAATTTAGGTGCATAGATTTGTTCTTAGTGTTTCCTTCCGATCCCAACATCTTTAGTGTAGGGCTTGTAGACTTGTAGTGATATTCAGTGTTTCCTTTCTGATATTAGCAATTCATGTCTTCTCTTTTTTTACTTTGTTTATCTGGCTAGAGTTTTATCAACTTTATTGATCTTTTCAATGAACCAGTTTTGCTTTCCATGATTTTCTTTTCTTTCTGATTTCTATTTTTTTCTTCTGTTTTTTGTCTGTTTATTGGTGTGTGTTTGTTTTCTGATTGCTTTGGGTGAAGTTTTTTCTTCTTTTTCTTTCTCAGTTTAAGGTGGAAGCAAAGATTATTGATTTGTGGTCTTTCTTCTTTCTTAATCTAAGCATTAAATGCTATAATTTTCCCTCTTAACACTGATTTAGCTGCACCTCAGAAATTTTAATATGTTGCACTTTCATTTTAATTCAGTTCAGTACCGTTTCTATTTCCTTGAGAATTTCTCTTTGACCTATGGATAATTGTTTAATTTCCAAGTGTTTTGAGATTCTTCTTATCCTTCCATTATTGTTTGATTTCTAGTTTGATTCCTTTATTGTCAGAGAACATACTCTGCATCATTTAAATTTTTTAAATGTGTTTTTATGGCACAGGATGTAATCTATCTTGGTGGATGTTCCACATGTGCTTGAAATAAATGTGCATTTTGCTGTGGTTGGTGCAGTGATATTTAGATCCATAGTGTTTGTGAATCAGCCAGGGCCCAGTCTGACCCTTGGGCAATTGTTCAATTCGCCATGCTTTTCGTATTCTGTTTATGGTGAGACTTCTGCATGCACAGCTCAGGTCAAACCCAGGAATTCCTACAACTTGATGGAACCCCTTGCTTATATTTGCTCCTTTCCGCTATCTTCCCTCACTCTCTGGCCACCAGGAGACTCCCCTCCTGGTCCTCTAACTCTGTGTGCGGGGTCTTTAGTCTCCTCACTCTGTTGTGTACGTCCCTTGAATGGACTTGCCTAGATGACCAAGTGATGAGATAATAGAAAAATAGCAAAACAGTTACCTCTCACGTTTTGGACAAAAGTTTTCCCTTACGGAGAGAAACATTACCCTCCCTCAGAGTTTTAGGTGTCTGTCATGCTGTTACTGAGGCTCCCGCCACAGGGTTACAGCTTCGGGCCTGGGGCTTTTGCTTCTACCTACGTTATAAACCCGTCAATATATTCGTGTTATTTTGCTTTACATCAGTGGTCAACAAACTTTTCCCGCAAGTGGCGAAATTGTAAATATTTTTGGCCTTGTAGGCCGTATTTTCTCTGAGGTAGATTTTGTATTTTCTTTTTGTATTATATTCATGATAACTATATGTTTATGTATTCATATTTAACATTTATCATTAATTTAATTACTTAATTGCTCAACTTAATTATGTAATATTAATATTCAATTTAATACTTATAATAGTAATTAATTTATATTATATTTTTATATTTAGTCTTTACCTAATGTTCTTTCTTTTGTTATAGGATCACATCCAGCATACCACGGTCCATGTAGCTGTCATATTTTCTTAAACTTCTCTTTGCAGTGCCAGTTTCTCAAACTTTACTTTTTTTTTTTTTTTGATGACATTGACAATTTTGAGGAGTACTGGTTAAGAATACTGTAGGATGTCCCTCTACTCGAATTTGTCTTGTGTTTCTCTCATAATTAGAGTGTTGTTATGAGTTTGGGGGAGGAAGACCAGAAAGGTGAAGTGCCCTTCTCATTGCATCATATCAAGGGTACATACTATCAACATGACTTCCCACTGCTGATATTGACCTTGATCACCTGGCTGAGATAGTGTTGTTGAGGCTTCTCCACCAAATAGTTACTCTTTTCCTCCCCTGTTTCCATACTCTAGTATTTGGAAGGAAGTCACTATGTGCAACCCACAGTTCAGGAGTGAGGGTTATATGTTCCACCTCCTTAAGTGGGGGAGTGTCTACATAAATGATTTGAAATTCTTCAGCACAAAAAATTTGTCTCTTCTCCCCCATTTATGTATTAATTCAGTACTTTTGAAATCTTACTATGAACTCATGGATATTTATTCTATGCTTTGGGTTATAATGCAGTATACTTTTATTTAATTGCTCAAATTGTTCCAGATTTGACCATTGGGAGCTCTTTCCATTGACTCCTGTGGTCCTCTGACATACCCCCATCATTGTTTGCTTGTTTTTGAGCATTTCCTTGCTTTATGGCACAACAAGATGTCCCAGGCTTATCTTGTATATTTCCTGCCTCAGCTCTAGAATTATCCATTTCTCTAAGGATCCCTGGCTTCCTTTATTGGGAAATCAGATTAGAAACCAATGCTAGGTGTGTCCATTGCTACTGGTGTGTCCTTGCTTCTAGGCCCTGTCAGCTGACAGAGCAAGGAAATATATGTGTGTATATTCCACTTATGTTTCATAGTTCTCAGGTAGCTGCTTCATAATTTTTCCTAAGGTTTGTACTTGCTTTAAGTGGGAGGGACAAGGAAGAGTATGCTTAATCCATCTTGACCCTAGACCATTTACATTTAATGTAATTATTGAGATGGTTGGTTTAAATATACTATTTGCCTGCTGTTTTCTATTTGTCAATCTGTTCTTCCTTTTTTCTCTTTTCCAGACCTTTTCTGATAAATTGAGAATTTATACGATTCCATTTTATGCATACTATTTGTTGACAGCTATATATCTTTTGTGTTTTCTTTGTGGTTGCTCAAATGTTTTCAGTATCAAGTTTTACTTACCACAGACTATTTTCAAATAATATTATAACAATTTGGGCATAATGTTATATCCCTAAAATAGTAAACTTCCATTTTCTCCCTCTCATTCTTTGGATTATTGTTGTCACAAGTTTTACTTGTACGTATTTTATAAATTCTTCAATGTATTGTTGCTGCTTTTGCTTTACACCAGGAGCCAGCACACTTTTCCCATAAAAGGCCAGATAGTAAATATTTTAGGTTTTGCAGACCATCCAGTCCGTAAAATATATGTGTTTAAAACTACTCTTGGGCTTCCCTGGTGGCGCAGTGGTTGAGAATCTGCCTGCCAGTGCAGGGGACACGGGTTCGAGCCCTGGTCTGGGAGGATCCCACATGCCGCGGGGCAGCTAGGCCCGTGAGCCACAGCTACTGAGCCTGCGCGTCTGGAGCCTGTGCTCCGCAACAAGAGAGGCCGCGACAGTGAGAGGCGCGCGCACCGCGATGAAGAGTGGCCCCCACTCGCCGCAACTAGAGAAAGCCCTCGCACAGAAACGAGGACCCAACACAGCCATAAATAAATAAATAAATAAAAACAATGCAACCTGGCTTTAAAAAAAAGACGAAAAACAAAAAAAAACTACTCTTAGTTCAAAGGCTGAAAACAAACAGAACAATCCAGATTTGGCCTACAGGCAGTAATTTGCCAACCCTTGCTTTAGACAATTATCTTTTAAGGTGTCTAAATATAAGAAAAAATTATCTTTTATATTTACCCTAATTTTTACCATTTCGGGTGCTCTTCATGTTTTGGGTATATATCCACATTTACACATATTAGTATACTCCACCTGCCTGAAGAACTTTCTTTAAAATTTCTTACACTGTATTGCTGGCAATGAATTATCTCAGATTTTGTTTGTCTGTAAAACTCTTTATTTCCCATTCATTTTTGAATAATATTTTTACTAGGTATAGAGTTCTGGGTTCAGAGGGTTTTTGTTTTTGTTTTTCCCTTCTTTTAACACTTTAAAGATCACTCTTTTGGGGACTTCCCTGGTGGTCCAGTGGTTAAGGCTTTGCCTTCCAGTGCAGGGGGTGCGGGTTCGATCCCTGGTCGGAGAGCTAAGATCCCATATGCCTCAGTGCCAAAAAACCAAAAAACATAAAACAGAAGCAGTGTTGTAACAAATTCAATAAAGACTTTAAAAATGGTGGACATCAAAAAAAAAAAAAAAGATCACTCTTTTGTCTTCTGGATTACATACTTTGTGATGAGAATCTGCTGTAATTCTTGTCTTTGCTTCTTCGTATATAATTTTTATTTTTCTTCTTGTTGCCCTTATTTTCTTCTTGTATATTTCTCCTTATCTTTGTTTTTCAGCAGTTTGAGTATTAGGTGTCCTTCTTTTTATCATGCTTAGTGTTCCATGAGCTAATTGGATCTGTGTGTGTGTGTGTGTGTGTGTATGTGTGTGTGTGTGTGTGTATTTTCTCTTTCACTAATTTTAGAAAATTCTTGTCCATCATCTTTTCAAATATATCATCTACCCTGACCTTTCTCTCTCTCTTTCTTATTCTGGAACTCCACTAACATACAAACTACATCATCTGATATTGTCCTACCACTCTTGGATGCTCTATTCGGTTTTTCACTCCTTTTTTTCTCTTTGTATTGATACTATGTCTCTCTATTGATTTGCCTATTCTGTATATTTCATATGAACGCAATAATAAAGTATGTGGTCTTTTGTGTCTAGTTTCTCTCCCTAAACATATGGTATTCAAGGTTCATCCATGTTGTACTTTGTTTATTTTTACTGACAAATAATATTACATTGTATGAATAGATCATATTTTTATGCATTCATCTGTTCATGGACATTTGGGTTGTTTCCTGATTTTGGTTATTATGAATAAGGAATGCTGCTATGAACATTGTGTATAGGTGTTTGCATGGACATACGTTTTTGTTTTCTTGGCTATATACTTGGGAGTAGAATCGATGGATCGTATAGTTACACTCTATGTTTAACTTTTTGAGGAACTGCTGACTCCTTTCCACAGTGGCTACACCCTTTTATGTTCCCACTAGCAATGTATGAGGATTCCAATTTCTCTCTATCATCACCAACACTTGTTATTTTCTATCTTTTTCTTTCAGCCAGTGAGTCTGAAGTCCTATGTCACTGTGGTTTTGATGTGCACTTCCCTAAAGATCCTGTTGAGCATCTCTTCTTTTGCTTATTGGCCACTTATATATCTTATTTGGATGAATGTCTATTCAAATCTTTGGCCCATTTTTAAATTGGTTTATTTGTGTTTTCTTAGTGGAGTTGTAATAGCTCTTTATATATTCTGGATACTAGACTTTTATCACATATATGACTGTCAAATCTTTACTCCCAATCTGTGGATAGTCTTTTCATTTTCTTGATGATGTTCTTTGAAGCACAAGCAATTTTAATTTTACTGGAGTCCAATATATCTTTTTCTGGTCACTTGTGTATTGGTGTCTGCTGTGGACTAAAATGCGTCCCCTTCAAATTCATATGTTGAAACCCTACCCCACCATGGGATGGTATTTGGAGATAGGCTTTGGGGAGATAATTAGGGTTAGATTAGGTCATGAAGGTGGAGCCCTCATGATGGGATTAGTGGCCTTAGAAGAGAAAGATCTCTCGCTCTCTCTCTCTCTCTCCATTTTTCCAAGTACACAGGAAAGGCCATGTGAGGACATAGAAAGAAAGTGCTCATCGGAGGGTTCTCACCAGAAACTGAACCCTGCCAGACCTTGCTCTAGGATTTCCAGTCTCCAGAACTGTGAGACATAAATTTCTATTAAGTCCTCTAGTCTGTAATATTTTGTTATGGCAACCCAAGCAGACCGTGTCATATCTAAGAAATCATTGCCTAACACAAGGTCATTAAGATTTACTCCTATGTTTTTCAGTAACTATTACTCATAATAGTTTATCATACTTACACATACTTGAAGCATTTCATGTTCAGGAACACTTGTGAGACTGTCCTGTGGAAGAGAGACGCAGAAAGGGGAGAATGGGGCATTCCAAAGAGTGGACCTCCCTGGGTGAGTGAAGAGAGTATCCACTCCACGAAGTTCTCCCTGAACCCAGCAGGAGACGGCAGGAAGAGTATCCACATGTCTGTGGCTGTCTGTGTGTGGGATGTGTCTGGCAGTCTGCAGGGGTAGCTGACAACCCAAAGCTGAAAAGGAGACACAAGGAAGAATAGTTATCGCTTGTTTTCTGCAATAGAGAATGCAGCCATTGCTTCCAGAATCCAATCAGATGTTCAAGCCCTGCCTCCATTTACAGTACAATGAAATAGAGTTTCAAAAGCAAACTAGGTTGTGGCAACCACAAGTCCCTCTTTATCCCTCACCACTTTACTCATTTTTTTAAAATTTTATTTATTTGTTTATGGCTGTGCTGGGTCTTCGTTGCTGCATGCGGGCTTTCTCTAGTTGCGGCGAGCAGGGGCTACTCTTCGTTGTGGTGCGCGGGCTTCTCACTGCGGTGGCTTCTCTTGTTGCGGAGCACGGGCTCTAGGCGCGTGGGCTTCAGTAGTTGTGGCACGCAGTCTCAGTAGTTGTGGCTCGTGGGCTCAGTAGTTGTGGCTTGCGGGCTCTAGAGCACAGTCTCAGTAGTTGTGGCGCACGGGCTTAGTTGTTCCGAGGCATGTGGGATCTTCCCGGACCAGGGCTCGAACCCGTGTCCCCTGCATTGGCAGGTGGATTCTTAACCACTGCGCCACCAGGGAAGTCCACCACTTTACTCTTGAGCTCCACACACTGCAAGACACTCTTGCTAACCCCTGGGTTGAGGTGGGGTGCACACCTGTTTGGGTACCATGATCCTTTTCTCACCTTAAAAGACAACTCCATGGACTCCTACAAGAAAGCAGTGGGAGTTCCAGGAAATAGATTACAGCCACTCTCAAGTCAGCACAGCTTCTGCAGACATTGGTGTTTACTCATCACAAGAGCAACTGCAAACAGTCTGTGGGAGACATGGAGTTACCATTGTAGAGAATCTCTCAAGTTCCCAGAGGGGTAAGGCGACTTCCTCAAGATCTCACCCTGGAGAGCTAGCTCTGTGTGTGGCCTCCCATGGCTGGCAGCGGTTGGCGAAAAGGGTTTTGTGGAGGGAGAGTGGGAAGGACCCAAATACAGTCAGAGTGGGGGTAGAGTGGTCCTTGTCCTGGTCTCTGTAAACTTGGACTTTGGGTTCAACCCTGTAGCTGGAGAAATGGCCTGGGAAGCCCAGGGTCGGGGCAGAGGGCTCCTCCACATCGAGAATGAAGGTCCCTAGGACTTCCCTGGCGGTCCAGTGGTTAAGGCTCCACGCTTCCAACGCAGGGGGCACGGGTTCAATCCCTGGTCCGGGAACTAAGATCCCGTCTGCCATGTGGCACGGCCAAAAAATTTTTTAAAGTTGAAAAAGAAAAATGAAGGTCTGTGTTTATTCTCTCTACAGATGTTGGAACATGGATGCCCATCTCTTTGGGAGACATTCTGACTCCTGAGACTCTGGGGGTGGGGCTGGGGGAGGCCTTGGCTCTAATCCAGGCCAGGTAGATCTCTGAGCCTCTTCATTCATGTAACTGGAACCAAGAGTAATTCTTCACTTTGTAAAGGATTAATCAAATGTCTTTCAAGTTCACTCCAAAGACAGTTCAATTGATGAAAATATACAAGACCCATTACACTTGAGGGCCCTAGACCAGGTGCAAAACTTATAGTAGGACCTTAGGAGAGCAGAGTGCTCTAGAGATACTGTTAGACAGCTTTCACCTGTGTCTTCTGCTGTGTTGCGTCTTGCTCTGTCACATGGTGCTTCTTAAACTTGACTATGTGGTGATAATTGTGGGATAAAAGCTGGGAAACAGACTCACACTTTTCTCTGTGTGCATGTGTGGAGGGGAGGTGACACTTTCTGAGTAATAAATGTTTGAACCAGAAAAGCAATTCTTACCAGTAGGTGTCCTCTAGTCCCATTAGGTGTTCCTGCTGTTCAGTCAGGGATGGCAAGGGAATTTGAAATTGGAAAAGTTTGACAACTTAAAGATTCCAATTAAAGAAAATTAAAACAACCTGAAAAGGATTATGATCCGTAGGCTAATTTCCAGAGTGTCATCTGGGATGCTGTACTGGAGTTGGGACAGTAGCTCCTTAGGGATGTTAAAATTTTTGCTCACGACTGTGAACTGTTTCTTGCTTAAATCTGGAAGTATCACATGGGTGAATGAAAGCAGAATTGCAGTTAGGTTTACTCCACTAAAGGAAAAGCCTCGCTAGCAAGGAGGGGTGGAGTTGAAGCAAAAATCTTGACGTGTTGATATGATACATTTATAAATTGCAAGATGATTACTGACATAGTACTAGCTACCACCTCCATCCTGTCACATTTCTTTTTTGTGGTGAGAACATGTGAGTTCTACCCTCTTAGCAACAGTCAAGTATATGATACACTATTATTTGCCGTAAGCACCATACTCTACATTAGATCCCCAAACTCGTTAATCTTATAACTGGAAGTTTGTACCCTGTGAGCAATATCTCCCCATTTCCCCCATCCCCCAGCCCCTGGGAAACACCACTCTCCTCTCTGTTTCTCTTGAGTTTGTCCTTTTTATATTTCACATATAAGTGGTATCAAACAGTATTTCTCTTTTGCTGTCTGACTTATTTCATTTAGCAGAATGCCCTCAAACTCCATCCAAGTTGTTGCAGATGGCAGGATTTCTTTCTCTCACGTGGCTATACATACCACATCTTCTTTATCCATTCATCCATTGACGGACACTTAGGTTGTTTCCTTATCTTGGCTATTGTGAATAATGCTGCAATAAACATAGGAGCGCAGATATCTTTTCAATATCATGTTTCCATTTCCTTTTGGTTATACACCCAGAAGTGGAATTGCTGGATCATATGGTAGCCTTCGTGTTCTTTGATGCACAGAAGTTTTTAATTTTGATGAAGTCCAATTTATCTATTTTTTTTCTTTTTTTTTTTTTACCTGTGTTTTTTGGTGTCCTAGCCATGAAATCATTGCCAAATCCAATGTCATGAAGCTTTTCCCTTATGCTTTCTTCTGCTAGTTTTATACTCTTAGCTGTTAAGCTAAGGTCTTTGATCCATTTTGAGTTAATTTTTGTATGTGGAGTAAGGTAAGGGTCCCAGCTTTATTCTTTTGCATGTGAATGTCCAGTTTCTCCAGTATCATTCGTTGGAAAGACTGCCCTTACCCATTGCACGTCATGGTGCACTTGTCAAAAATCATTTAACCGTACATGCAAGGGTTTATTTCTGGGCTCTTTCTTCTGTTCCATTTGTCTGAATGTCTGTCTTCTTGCCAGTACCACATTGTTTGATTATCTTTGTAGTAAGTTTTGAAATCAGGAAGTGTGAGTCCCCCAACGTGTTCTTTTTCAAGATTGTTTTCGCTACTAAGGGTCCCTTGAGATTCCATATGCATTTCAGAATCAGGTTTTCCATTTCTGCAAAAAAAGTTTGTTGAGATTGTTTAATAAGGATTTTTTGAACCTGTAAATTGTTTTGGTTGGATTGCCATCTTAACAATATTAAGTCTTCCAATCCACGGACATAGGATATATTTCCACTTGTTGAAGTCCTCTTTAATTTATTTGAGCAATGTTTTGTATTTTTGGTGTACAAGTCTTGCACCTCCTTGGATACTTATTTCTAAGTATTTTGTTCTTGTACTTATTTTTTTACTTCTTTTCCAGTGTGGATGTCTTTTATTTCTTTTTCTTGACTAATTGCTCTGGCTAACGCTTCCAGTACAACGTTGAATAAAAATGGCAAAAGCTGGCTTATTTCTGATCTTAATGGGACAATTTCCGCCTTTCACCATTGAGTGTAATGTTTGGTTTGGGGCTTTATGAATGCCCTTTATCATGTTAAGAAAGTTTTCTTCTATTTCTAGCTTGTTGAAAATTTTCATCCTGAAAGAATATTGGATAGTTTACTTTTCTTTTGATGTCTTTGTCTGGCTTCACCATCTTAGTAATGCTGACCTCATAGAATGAGATGGAAAATATCTCTTCCTGTTCTAAATTTGGGGAAGAAATTGAGAAGGATTTGTGTAAGTTCTTTAAAGTCTTGGTAGAATTCACCAGTAAAGTCATCTAGTCTTGGGATGTTCTTTCTTGTGAGATTTTTGATCACTGATTTGGTCTCTTTACGTGTTAGCTCTATTTGAATTTTCTATTTTCTCTTGAGTCAGTTTTGGTTGTTTGTGTTTCTAGAAATGTACCCATTTCGTTAGGTTATATAATTTCTTGGAGTACAATTGTTCAGAGCATTCTCTACTAATCCTTTTTATTTCTATAAGATCTGTAATACTATCCCCACTTTCAGTTTTTTGTTTTTTGGTTTTTTTTTAATTTGGTTGCGCCGGGTCTTAGTTGCAGCACGTGGGATCTTCGTTGTCATGTGTGGGATCTTCTTTGTGGCATGCGGGATCTTTTAGTTGTGGCATGTGGGCTCTTTGTTGTCGCATGCGGGATCTCGTTCCCTGACCAGGGATCAAACCCGGGCTCCCTGCATTGGGAGCGCAGAGTCTTAGCCACTGGACCACCAGGGAGGTCCCCCCACTTTCAGTTTTGATTTTAGTAATTCAGTCTTCTCTCTTTTTTCCCTTGGTCAGTCTTGCTAAAGGTTTGTCAATATTTTTGATCTTTTCAAAGAACCAACTTTTGTTTTATAGGTTTTTCTGTTTGTGGAGTGAGTTCTATAAACTATTTTTAATGTTTGTAACCAAAATTAAAATCCCAGTCTTTTCGGATGTTCTGTGTGTGTGCGTGTGTTGGGGCACAGCACACCACAGAAGGTGACCTAGTATACTATTTTCATTTCCTGCCAGTTTAAGAGTTTTCCTGAACACAGTAATACCATCATCATTCATCTAGTGTCATTTTGGAAAATAGTCAAACTGTATACAATAGCAGAGTTTCACAATGGACAGTTTTATGCTGGTTATTCCAGGGGCAGCTTGAGAGGATCATAATTGTGATACTCATGATTTGCCATGATGTGTCACCTTTAATCTGAGAACTTGGAAACATTTCTCAAATTCTAATAAGGCTTTCTAACACTCACCGGAGAATGTGTATTATTATATGTTAGTTTTAAGGATGATTAACATATAGCAAGTTTGTCAGATGTTGAATCAGAGGGGCTCCATTTTTGGTCCAGCTATCCTGCCCACCCTTTTGACAGAGTCCGGTTTCCATCCGTGAGGCGTTTCCCAGTGAATGTTCAAATACAGAAGAAGAACCAAAGCACATAGGAGTTCTATAACGTGCCCTGAGCCATACAGCTCGTTAAGGGTGTAGGAACAAAGATGTACCTTGGGGTCCGGCTTACTCTGAAGCCCGTGATCTGGTAAGAAAGAGATACTTTCCCATGCAACTCAGCAACAATAACAAAAAACAAACAACCCAATCGAAAAATGGGCAGAAGAACTAAATGGACATTTCTCCAAAGAGGACATACAGATGGCCAAAAAGCAGATGAAAAAAGATGCTCAACATCGCTAATTCTTAGAGAAATACAAATTAAAACTACGATGAAGTACCACCTCACACTGGTCAGAATGGCCATCATTAAGAAGTCTACAAATAACAAAGGCTGGAGAGGGTGTGGAGAAAGGGAGCCCTGCTACACTGTAGGTGGGAATTTCAGTTGGTGCAGCCACTATGGAAAACAGTATGGATGTTCCTCAAAAAACTAAAAATAGAGTTTCCATATGATCCAGCAGTCCCACTCCCGGGCATATATCTGGACAAAACTCTAATTCCAAAAGATACATGCACCCCTATATTCATAGCAGCACTATTCACAATAGCCAAGACGTGGAAGCAAGCTAAATGTCCATCGACAGATGAATAGATAAAGAAGATGTGGTACATATATGCAATGGACTACTACTTAGCCGTAAAAAAGAATTAAATAATGCCATTTGCAGCAACATGGATGGACCTAGAGATTATCATACTAAGTGAAGTCAGACAGAGAAAGACAAATACCATAGGATATCACTTATATGTGGAATCTAAAATATGACACAAATGAACTTTTATGAAACAGAGAGAGACTCTCACAGACATAGAGAACAGACTTGTGGTTGCCAAGGGGGAGAGGGGTGGGGGAGGGAAGGATTGGGAGTTTGGGATTAGCAGATGCAAGCTAGTATGTATAGGATGGATAAACAACAAGGTCCTACTGTATAGCACAGGGAACTATATTCAATATCCTGTGATAAACCACAATGGAAAAGAATAATTTTAAAAAGAATGTAAAGAGAAAAGAGATACTTTCCTGTGGACAGATCGAGCAGCCCAAACTTAGCTACAGGTGGCTTCAACCCAAACAGGCATGAAGAGTTAGATTGTCAGTTCAGACACCTGAATAACAGACACTGTTGCCCTGTCAAGAGCTTCACAGACAGAGACCAGGCAGGCTTCTCAGAGTCCAGAGCCTGGAAGGCAGGCACCACTTTGATGAGGTCCCAGGGAGTCCTGGAGCTGCTGCTTTGCAGGCCTATAAATTCAATTTTAGCAGTTCCTCCAGAGATAACCAGGTCCTGGGGGCTGCTCAGTAGAGACAATGGGACACTAACACACAATTTATCAATCTCAAGGTTTTTCACTATTGAGTGGAAATTTGCAGAGAAGCAAGCAGGGGAGGCAGTAATGATCTATGTGATAGTGGGTCAGAGTTGGAGACATCAGTAAGCACTCTTGTTTAGCTTAATATATATGCAGATGATTACATATAAAATATTTAGAGATATATAAATAAAGAGTAGTAAGCACACATATAATTCTTTGCTCTGTCAGCCAAGGGGTCCTAGAAGCCATGACACCCCAGTAGCAATGAGCACACGTAGTGCCCAGATCTAGTTTTTTCATAGCGTTTTACAATAAAAGGAACAAGGGCTCCATGGAGAAATTGATGATTCTAGAATTGGGACAGGAAATATGCAAAATGAGCCTGGGGCACCTTGTAGTGTGTGAAAAGAAAGTGCTCAAAAAAAAAAAAAAAAAAGAGCAGTATTTCCAGGGGTATGACAAAGGTATGTACGAAGGGAGCTAACAGGAAGAGCACCGAGGGCCAATCCTACAACAATTTGAAAATAAAAATATATAAAGTTATATTGGATTTTACCCCCAAAGTGTCCTACAAATACCGTGAGTCCATACTGAGAAAAATAAATGATTTATTAATTACATAAATAAGGAAGAATAGACACATCTCCCATAGAGAAAACTTCCAGTTTATACAGGTACTTGCACTTCAAGAAAGTGCAGCACAACTCCTCACCCCTGAAGTATGGACCACACGTAGTGACTTTCTTCCAAAGAGGACAGTATGAAAAGGGGGCACAAAAGAGTCACGTTACAGTGTAGACACCTGACAAGCACTACCTCAGCCAGATGCTCAAGGTGAACGTCATCAGTGCTCAATCGTGCTAATGGTGTGTACACACTTGGCATGGTGTGATGAGAATGGCATTTTACATCTGTAATCCTCCTCCTCCTCCACACTCATAACCCCAGACTAATCATGAGTAAAATAGCAGACAAATCCCAACTGAGGGACATGGTACAAAATACCTAATGAGTGCTCCTCAAAACTGTCAAGATCATCAAAAACAAAGAAACTGTTAAAGCTAAGAGGAGGCCAAGGAGACATTACAACTAAATGTCATGGGTTTCCTGGCTGGATTCCTGGAGTGGGAAAAGGACATTTAGGTAAAAACTACAGAAATCTGAGTAAAGTACGGGCTTTAGTTGATAAAAAATAATGCATCAATACCTGCTCATTAATTGTAATAAGTCTGTCATATTAATGTAAAATGTTAGTAATAGAGGGAACAGGTGAGGGGCATGTAAGAATTCTGCTATTTTCACAAAATGTTTTCAAATCTTAAAGGAAAAGGTCAAAATAAATAAAGTCTATTGACATTTTCAAAATAAAAAGGACAAAAGGAAACTTTGGACAAAAGGTGATGGGTATGTTAGAAAAGGAAATAGAAAGGAAACCAAACACAAGCACACAGAGCCTGTAAGTGTGAAACAAACCCTTCCTAAATTATCTTCAGCTTTCCCTCTCCCTTAACCTCCAAGCCCATATGATACACAAGCCCGGCCTCTTCCACTGCATAAACATATCTGGAATCCACTTTCTTCTCAAGCCCCGCAGTCAGTGCCTTGATCCAGCCTCATAGATGTTTGCCTGGACTACGGCAGGAGCCCCCTAATGAGGCCAGGTGTAGACCTGGAACCCCGTACTTGCTCAAGAATGGCTTTAGGATATCTGCCAGTGTTACTTAAAGAGGTCTGTCAAGACCCAGGCAAGATTCAGCTTGTTGCCAAGGAAACGGGAGTTCAGAGCAAACCATTAGGTATGCGTGGGGAAACACGGGCTTCTCAGAGGAGCGGGACCTTGACTGAGAGTCCTCAAGCCAGGGCTGCTGTCTAATCTTCCCCACTCTGGGTAAGATTGGTTTGGGAACTGCGTGGTGTGTGCCCACACAGAGGCTGCTGCTAAAGATGCTGGATCCTGGAAATGCCTCCAGAGAAGTCAGCGGGGTTGGGGGGGTTGCTTTGGGCCTCTTAGCTGCCACGACCCTGAGGCAAGACGTCACCCACACCTGACGGTCGCCTCCAATAAGGGGCAAAAGGAGTGTCTGTTTCCAGAGGTGCACTTCTTCCATCCTGGAGTGTCCCGCAGGGACGTGTCCCAAGAGTACACATTTCATGATGGGGTCCAGGGCTACAGCCTGGGGAAAGGTAGATCTTGGATACGCAGTAATAATAGCCCCTTGGCATTGAGCACCTACACTGGGTCAGGCACTTCATATGCAGGTGACACCTTGTGGCATATTTGTTTGGGGTTAAATTATGCCCCCCCCAAAGGTATGCTGGAACCCTCATCCCCAGTACCTGCGAGGGGAACTTATTGGGAAATAGGGCCTTTGCAGATGTAGTCGAGTTAAGATGAGGTCATTACAACAATCCCACTACTGGGCATATACCCTGAGAAAACCATAATTCAGAAAGAGACATGTACCACAATGTTCATTGCAGCACTATTTACAATCGCCAGGACATGGAAGCAACCTAAGTGTCCAACGACAGATGAATGGATAAAGAAGATGTGGCACATATATATGATGGAATATCACTCAGCCATAAAAAGAAACGAAATTGAGTTATATGTAGTGAGGTGGATGGACCTAGAGTCTGTCATACAGAGTGAAGTAAGTCAGAAAGAGAAAAACAAATACCGTACTCTAACACATATATATGGAATCTAAAAAAAAAAAAAAAAAAAAAAATGGTTCTGAAGAACCTAGGGGGCCGGCCAGGAATAAAGATGCAGACGTAGAGAATGGACTTGAGGACATGGGGAGGGGGAAGGGTAAGCTGGGACAAAGTGAGAGAGTGGCATGGACATATATACACTACCAAATGTAAAATAGGTAGCTAGTGGGAAGCAGCCGCATAGCACATGGAGACCAGCTCGGTGCTTTGTGACCACCCAGAGGGGTGGGATAGGGAGGGTGGGAGGGAGACGCAAGAGGGAGGGGATATGGGGATATATGTATATGTGTAACTGATTCACTTTGTTATACAGCAGAAACTAACACACCATTGTAAAGCAATTATTCTCCAATAAAGATGTTAAAAAAAAAAAAAAAAAGATGAGGTCATTAGACTGGGCCTAATCCCATATGACCGGTATCCTTAGAAGAAGAGGGCAAATTGGCCGTAGGCATGACCAGAGGGGAGACAGCCATGTGAAAATGAAGGCAGAGACTGGAGTAATCCAGCCATAAACCAGGGAACACTTGGGGACATCACGAGATGGAAGAAAGAAGAAAAACCCTCCTCCAGAGCCATCAGAGGAAGCATGGCCCTGCCAGCACCGTGATGTTTTTCACTTGAGCCTTCAGAAAAGGGAGAGAAGTCGCAACCCCACTGGCGACTTCAATTTGTGCTACCTTGTTGGGCGGCTCCAGGAACCGAACACAATCTCATATCAAGGCTCAGAAGTTGTACTGTTACACTCTCCATTCTACAGATGAGGACGCTGAGAGCCTGACGTCGGACCCTGCCCACGGGGACTCTCCTAAACCCTGTCAAGACGCCACCTCCCCTGAAATGAAGATGAGACCCTGGAGGAGAGGTGGGATCTAGCAGAGAGGGCGTGAGGATGGAGAAGGTTTCCATCTGGACGTGGGGGTCCGAGGCACGGCCCTCTGAAGGCGGCTCTTCTGCGCAGGCTTGGGCCCTGCTCTCTCCTTCCACTGCCCACTCCGCTCCCGTCTCTCCCGGCGGCGTGGTGGCCCCACCTTCTCCTGCAGGCTCACTTCCCCCGGCAGACTGGCTGTCAGGCAGGCGGCAAGCCTGCATTCAAAGCACGGGGACCGCCGGGCTGGAGGACTCTCACAGTGTCCTCACGGGCGTGAGTGTCTGTGCCCTTCAGGGCCCTGTGGATGCACCTCCTCTGGATGCTTGAGCGCACGTGGCTTTGCACCCTGCTGCTGTCTTGTGAATGTCCCTTGGCTTCACACCCTGCATCCCGCCACCATCCCAGCCCTATCCCTGTGCCCAGCCCCGTCCCTGTGCCCAGCCCCAGCTCAGGGACCAAGGACAGGCAAAGGCCCGGGACCCCTTACTTGCTCACGAAGGCCCCTCAAGCAGCAGCCGGCGATGGTTGCCACAGAGGAGGGTAGGCGAGAGGCAGGCAGGAGGTCAGCGCTTTGCCAAGGGGGCTGGAGCTCAGAGCAGACTTTAGCTGGGGCCCGGGAACGGGGGCTTCTCGGGAAACAGGGCCACGGCTGAGACAACTCACACCAGCCCCTCACGGGGCAGGCTCAGGGCACGCAGAGGACGTCAGACCTTCCCGCTGATGGGCAGGGAGCTCCCGTGTGCTCTGCCCCGCCCTGGTCAGGACTGGCTGGGTGCCGGGGTGGTGTGTGCTCGTCCAGAGTCTACTGGGGAGGGTACTGCTGCCCCCCTGAAAAGTGCCTCCCGGAATGTCCCTGGGGTGCTCTTGGCGTGTCCCGGCCGCTGCTGCCCTGCCTGCCGCGGCCGTGCCTGGGCTGGCGCTGTCCCCCATCAGTCAGTTCACGGCACGAACGGGCACTAGGAATCCCTGCTTTCCCCCGGGAGTGCCCCACGGGGGTCTGGTCCCGGAGCACCCATTTCCTGCTGGGGTCCAGGGCTGCAGCTCGCCGGCAGAGGCGCCTGCTCCCACCGGCCGCCCCCGGCCAGCCCAGGGCAGGTCACATGGGGTCTGGTGGGCGCTGCCCCTTCCCCCTCTCTGGGGCGGCTGACCCTCTTCACAGCCTGCATCACCGGGACCCCAAAGCCCTCTCCTGCCTGGCTCCTTTCCACATCCTCATGCGGGTCTGCGGGTGGCTGGGGCCTGGGGGAGCGCCCTGGGGACCACCCCTGCCATCTGCTGCAGCCTGGCCCTCTGCTCAGACACCCTGATCGGGGACACCAGAGTCCTAGCCGGCCCTGCGCGGGGCTCACAAGACGCCCCTCTGCCTCTCGCACTCAGGCTCAAAAACCAAAACCTCACGGTCACATTCAGAAGGCCATCAGTGTACTCAAACATTTGGGCATTACGTAGGGAATGATTTCAAAACAACTCGGAAGCACAGAGATTCGCCCCACATCCACGCGGCCATGATTATCATTTGCCAACCACGAGGAGACTCGCCGGGTGGCTACATCACGTCCTGCCAGCTCCACCCGAAGCGTGATATTGGTGCGAGGGGATGCTTCTCTGGCACTTTCAGATAAACACACGTGCATGAGGTCATCAGGACCGGGGCCTAAGCGGCTCTCAGTGGGGGGACAGGCAGGGCAGAAGCCAGGCTGCGCAGACCGAGGCCAGGTTCCGGAGAGAGTGGGCGCTGGGGGCAGCGGGGTCACCCCCGGGGGGGACTCGGGGCTGGGCCCCCCGAGGACGCCCCCGACCGCAACAGGGCCGTTTGGCAGCTGGCGGCTGCCCTCCTGACAGAGACTCAGCACAGCCCCGCGGGGACGGATGGGTGCCGCTCAGGGACCTAAGGGTGCGGGTGGCTTGGGGGAATTCCCTCCGCGGGCTCCCTGTGGCGCAGCCTCTCTCTGGAACACCTCCAACCCTGCCCAGGGCCTTAAAGGCACAGAGTCTGGCATCTCACATCTAAGGGTCAAAGGTGCAGGACTTAAGACCCTGGGGGAGGAAACACAGTGGTCTGTGTCTGTGTTGTCATGCCTTGAGGATTAACCCCCGGCCCCGCTGTGCCTTCTACACAGTTGGCCGTGACAAAAGTGCTTCTGCTCAGAATTCAGTGGCAAAAGGTCATCACGTGACCCCTCCTAAGTAAAGAGGACTGGCAGTGCTGTGTCCCCATTTGTGCGGGGAGGAGAGGAAGGCAGGATGGGGACGAGCACCTGACGTCTCTCCAAGCCCACGCTGCCTAGTAGAGGCTCAACAGAAGCAGCGCTTACCATTTGTGATGACAAAATCCCCTTCTTTTCCGGCAGGAGTGTCTGAGCAGGTCACGT